>NW_003803449.1:0-4739 GCF_000255335.2 Galendromus occidentalis
CCTGAGCTCTTCTTGCACCTTCTGCCCTGAGGACCTCCTCTAGCAATGTGTAGGTCTTATCAGCCTCAGCTCTTGCTGCCCAAGCAAATCTGAGCGAGTCCCATTCTTTGGGCAGTGACGCAAGAAGTCTCGCACACTTGATATCATTTGCAATGATAAAACCAGTCTCAGTGAGGTTGTTTTGAAGGTTTTTAAACATGGTGAGATTGTCTTCCATCGATTTGTTTTCAAGAAACTTGAAAGACATGAATCTCGAAATAGCTGTATCTTTGACAATGCCAGTTTGGTTTGCGAATCTTCTCTTGATCTTTTCATAGATTTCGCTGGCAGTGAAAATTTCGGTTTCACCATAGAAAAGAGTTACGACAAGATTTGGGTGAATCGAGGAATAGAGAATTTGTTTTCCAAGTAGATTTGCTGCCTTAAATTTTCTAACTTGATCCTTTTGAATAGTTGTCCATTCGTTCTTTTGTTCCGTTCCTTTTTCTGGCATTACCAAGATCCCAGCAATAAGATCTGCGACATCTTGATTTTGAGATAAGTAGATAGGGATGAGGGATTTCCAGGCTACGTAGTTCTGTCCATGCTCTTTCAGCGTGACTGGGCATTGTGTCAAGTTCTTTTTATATTCTGGCTCTGGGCATGACATGTCCGGAGTGGACATGTTTGATCCTGGTCTTAGAAAGTAAATGGTTGCTTACTTTGTGGATCGTTGAAGAGCTAACTCGTGCTTGATAACGTATTCGATATTCACTGGACACTTAAGCAGAGCTCAGTATAATAGAACAGACAGTTGGTGTTACCCAGTATTTATTCCAATTGTTGCAGTGCTTCTATAGGTCCAGAAGAAGTGGAAAGTGGTAAAGAGAAAGAACACTGTCTCCCTCAGTGTATCAGACGGTTACAGGGAACATAGATTCTGAACAGAGAGCTCAGTGCTTCGTCGGAGCAATCTCAGAACGAACTTCGAGAGAGACAATCGGATTGAAACCGTTGTCGTCCTGGCCGAAGGCAGTACGCATTGTAGCATATATGCTGAGGTGGAGACATCGAAACAGCGAGAGCACTCCGAGAAATGGTTTGGTGATAGGTGCGGATGAATTCCAAAGAGCAGAACGATCGATCATTAAGAATATTCAGGCATGCCATTTCGCAATGGAATTGGATTCAGGCATGAAGGGTCTCTCAAAAAATAGCCAGCTCTATCAATATAAGCCTTTCTTGGACGATGATGGAATCATTAGGTGCAAATCCAGGCTGTCAGAATCTTGCGAGATATCATACGAGACAGCAACCCCAATCATATTGCCGGAAGAGGACGAAATGGTCGATTTGTACATTCGATGGATTCATGGGAACTTATGCTGTTACGCAGGAAGCATTCCAGGCATATTGCAGAGGTGTAGGCAAAGATTTTTCATCATCCGAGCGCGTAGAGCAGCCAGAAAAGCAATAACAAGTTGCAAAGTATGCGTGAAATACAGGGCTCAACCGGCGGTGGAATGCGTTCCACCATTACCTGAATTTCGGATCGAAACCGCGCCTGCTTTCACAGTAGCTGCGGTTGATGCAGCGGGACCGTTCCCAGTCAAATCGAAAGAGGGAATATTCCCAGCGCACATAATGCTCTTTTGCGACCCAATCTCTCGGGCAGTCAGGCTAGAATTGGTGCAGAATCTATCGACCTCCTTGCGATGAGAAGATTTTACAACAGAAATCCAACGGTCATGAGATTCTTTTCCGACAACGCGGCGTCATTCCGAAGAGCGGCAAAAGAAATCAAGTGGCTATTCGATCTTGCGAGATCAGAGGAAACTCGAGAATTTCTGTCGAAGAGCAGAATAACGTGGGAATTTAACACCGAGAGAGCGCCGTGGCGTGGAGGCTTCTACGAAAGGCTTTTCCGAATGATCAAACAACCGCTGAGGAAAATTTCGGGGAGAAATTTACCATCATTCAGAGAACTAGAAACAGTCCTCACGGACATAGAGAAAATGGTAAACGATAGACCACTGACTCATATAGGCAACGATCCGAATGAGGTGCTGCCCCTCAGACCATCGGATCTGCTATATGGAGTCCAGGCGAGACGAGCGTTACCAGAGACGATGGAAATCATCAATAGCGCGGAGCATGCTACGGCAGAAGCATTGACGACCAGATGGAAACATCAGCAAAATATTATGAATGATTCCTGGAAACGATTCCGAAAGGAATACATTCAGCATTTGCGAACAGCGCACATGAGCAAACCGGTCAGGGTACGTCCCATTAAAATCGGAGACGTAGTCCTCTTAGATGATCCGGCAGCTTCGCGAAGCTATTGGCCAATGGGGAGAGTAACGGAGTTTTCTGGCCGGGAGGGGCCGGATGGAAAGCGAAGGACCTGCATGGTCAGGTTACCATCCGGAAAGTCTCTGCGGAGGCCCATCCAACTATTATACCCACTCGATATAGCCCTGTGGCGGGCGCCGCACATTTCCATATTATTACGCGAAGACGACGAAGCAATAAATTCATTCAGTCCGTAGCCGCTCAAACTACGACTCGTGTTCTCGATCACTTGGTGGTTCTACACGCCAAATTGGTGACCCGGACGTCGAATCATGACAGATTCCGACCAGTTTGAAGACTCGAGGGAGAGCCTCCAGCTGGGAGCCAATGCCGCCCCAGTACAAATCTCAGCCGTCAGCTTGAAGCTACCGCCGTTCTGGCAGAAGCAGCCCAGCATCTGGTTCACGACTATCGAGGCCCAGTTCAGCCTGCGCAAGATTACCGACGACCAGACGAAATTTGAGTATGCCCTTACTGCTCTACGACCAGGACGCACAGGAACGAGTCGCGGATTTCTTCGACGCCCTTCCCTCCGCGGGGTCGAGATACGCGAACTTCAAAGCAAGGCTTCTCGATTCTTTCAAAGTCAATCAACACCAGCGGCTGGCTGCGCTAATATCTCTGACCATGGGTGATGATACGCCGTCCAGACTCCTGGACAGGATGCTAGGTCTGTACCGGCCAGACGCGGGCGCTGAGACGAACCCCCTATTCCGATTCCATTTCATCCAGAAGCTTCCGGCCTCTGTCCGAGAGCAAGCCGCCGCGCTTGACGATCTCAAACTCCGGGAGCTGGCGAAGTTCTGCGACAAGGTGTTCGCTCAGCGGCAGACGACGACCGCTTACAATGTACAAGACGGAGAATCCACCGAAGTTGAAGCGGTTCAGCGGCTCGTGCGGGGTACCAAAAAGCAAGGACCTACACAAACAGAAAAAACGACAAGAGTATGTAGATTTCATACCAGGTACGGTGAACTTTCGAGGAACTGCCTCATGCCTTGCTCGTGGAATGGAAAAGTCGCTTCGACGCAGGGAAATGCCCTCGCCGGCCGTCAGTAATCGCTTGTACGGCCGGCGCGCAGCAGAAAGGCGATCTCTTCTTCGTGTTCTGTGCCGAGTCAAGGCGAAATTCCTAGTAGATTCAGGGACACAAGTCAGTATCGTTCCGCCGGCGCCGGGTGATCGCTTGGTTCCTAGTTCGCACAGCCTCCTAGCCGCAAATCATACTCCAATCACTTCGTACGGGAAGAAAGATCTCAAGCTGAACCTCGCAAACCGATTCACATTCACATGGACCTTCATCGTGGCTGACGTCAAACACGCCATTTTAGGATCCGATTTCCTTCGAAACGCTGGACTCTTGATTGATCTTCCCGGAAGGAGACTCATAGACACCGTATCGCTAGCGGTCATTCCTCTCCACACACCACGGTCTCGGAGCATAGTCAGCATACTGACGAAGGCTAGCAATGACTTCGAGGCGCTTCTCCTACGTTTCCCCGCCGTTCTCACACCGCGTTTCAACGCCGCAGTCAAGCACAAAGTCCAACATCATGTTGTGACTAAAGGTCCTCCTCGTCACGCCAGAGCACGGCGTTTGGCCCCCGACGTACTACGGGAAGTCAAGAAGGAGTTCCAATCTTTGGAAAAACTCGGTATCATCAGGAAATCGTGTAGCCCTTGGTCGAGCCCACTCCATGTTGTGCCGAAGGCAGATGGCACCAAGCGACCCTGTGGCGATTTCCGTCAGGTTAATGACATCACTGAGCCTGACCGCTATCCACTACCTCACATACACGATTTCGCGTCTAACTTGCACGGCTGCAAGATCTTCTCCAAAATTGACCTAGTGAAAGGTTACCACCAGATACCCATGGCCCCGGAAGACATTCCGAAGACAGCAATCATTACCCCTTTCGGTCTGTGGGAATATACAAGGATGCCCTTCGGTTTGAGAATAGCGCTCAAACTTTCCAACGGCTTATGAACTCAGTACTAGGAGATCTTCCATTCCTATTCGTGTACCTGGACGATGTTCTTGTTGCATCCGCCAACAAGAGACAACATCTGCAGCACCTCGAAATTCTTCTCGAACGCCTCAAAGATCATGGACTCGTAGTCAACGCCGAGAAATGCAGGTTCGGCCTCCCATCGGTGGATTTCCTTGGGCACAGAGTTTCCAGCGAGGGCATCTCTCCGCTGCCGGACAAGGTAGAGAACATTCGCGCATTCCCGCGGCCAAAGAAAATGATAGAGTTACAACGCTTCATCGGGATGGTGAACTACTAACATCGTTTCCTCCCGCATGCAGCCGGAATCATGGCACCGCTCATCAAAGTTCTCAACGTAGAGCCAAAGGCCAAGAACAACGTCATTCCTTGGGATGAGAGATCCGTTGCGGCCTT
>NW_003803450.1:0-14720 GCF_000255335.2 Galendromus occidentalis
TTCCTAGGGATCGGATCCCGATGTCCACGAGATCCCCATGTATGATTCCGGTGAATTTAGCGACTGACCCAGGTGATTTCGGTGAATCCGAATGCCTGGTTTGCTTGCCGCGGATGCAAGCCTCGCACGAGCTGAAGTCATTAACATAGTTAATGTTCATCTGATTAAGGATCCTTTTTACCTTGTCGATTCCCACGTGGGCTAAGGTTTCGTGCGCTGACCGAAGAGATACTGAATCTATCACCGATTCAGTTTGCATGCTCTCCGCTGGGCTTGCCGGTAGAGCGTCGATGACATATAGTCCATTCTTGAGTTCCGCGACTAGGGACCTGTCATCCTTTTTCATAATGATAGCATGGGGTAAAACTTTTATATCGAAGTTCCCACTGGCCAGTTTACTGAGCGAAATCAATCGCCTTCCCATGCTCGGGACGTAGAGTACATTACAGAGAGTGATGGTGGAACTTGTTTTCCCGCGGAGAACTGTTAGGGTGACGTCACCAGTGCCTCTAACCTGGAGAGTTCTGGCACCGCCAAGCCTAACATTCCGGATGTCCTCCTCGTTCTTGAAGTTCGAGAACCATTTGCGGTTATTAACTATGTGGTGAGTAGCACCGCTGTCGAGAACCCATTCTCGACCCTCCCTCAAGAAGACGGAGTCATGATCTCCATTCTTCTCCGCCAGAGCGCAATAGCATTCGGCTACATTGGCCGTAGTGCTTCTCCTAGGATTTTGTTTCCTGGCGTAGCAATTCCTTGCTATATGTCCCGGTTTCTTGCATATCCTGCAAGTAGTCGTAACCCTTGATGACTTTGAGGAGCTCTGTTGTGATGTGCTGACATAGCTGTTCTCCTGATGCGTCGCGGCTCGGGGTTTCGTGTATCGACGAAACGGCCTACGCTGGTTCCCGGATCGCAGGTTCATCTTGGTGAACATGGCTGTTACTTCTTCTGGATTCTCGGATTCGCGACGAGCTGCTTCTGTCAGGATGAGGTCAACTAAATTGTTGAAGGTCTTTTCTGTTTTTGGTTTCGGAAGCCAAAGTACGTTCATCAAAGCCCAGTTTGGGGGTAACTTGTTAATCAAAGTGATACATTGTATCGGTTCTTTGATGTCAGCTTGAGACTCATCGAGTGCGTATTTCAATCTCTTGAACGCCGTGATGTTTTCCTGAATACTTCTGTCCTTCCTGTACTGCCACGAGAGGAAATTTGTAACTGCCACGAATTGTTGACTTTCAGTAGCAGCTCCGTAAGTCTCCTTGAGCTTTTTCCAGATGGATGCGGCCGAAGTATACTCCAGATTCTCATAGAACAGATTTAGGAGAATGTTACCATGGATCGAATTGATTAGCACATACTTGGCCGCCAGGTTTCCTCTGTTGTACAGTTCTTGCTTCTTCTTGGCTTCAGGGGTCGTTCCTTTGTCTCCGACTATTTTACCGTCTACGACTTCCCATGCGTACGGTATAAGTTTCAACGTAGTCGGGAGCAGAGCTTTCCATGAAAGATAGTTCGAGCCGTCTTCGCTGAGTATCACCGAGCTGGTTTTGCCACGAATGTCGCTGAGGTTCGGTGGCACTGTCTCGTCGCTGGGATCTGGCTTGACATCTCCTCCTTCAGGAGTGTCTCCACCTGTAGGAGCAGTTCCTCCTCCGGATGATCCTCCAGCGGCGGTCGATCCACCACTCGCACCGACATCGACGAACTCTTCACCTGTGGTAACCAGGGCCAGAGGTTCGGCTTGTTGTTGGGTCATGGCGAAGCTTCGGTTACAGATAAGTTGGGATGTTGTGAGATAGTCGAAGACGATGTTCTAGCTCGAAAGAACTCACGTCCTTCGTGCTGATAACGCTGAAGGATATTTGGACGGTTTTTCGAGCTTGGACGTAGAGTTCTGAGCGAGGCTTCGAATGATGAGATAGCACAAACGATGATCACCACAGTAGAATGAACACAACAGACGTGAAGTAAACCCGAACGGGAATTCTCCTCAAGTACTGAAGACCTTTATTGAACTAGCTTATATACTACTAGATACATGCGGTCAGAAAGGGTTAGTCTGTACAAACTATCTAGTATGTGCTTTCGACACAATCGAATGCGTTTGAATACGTCCGCGATTAGCGGGTTGCTGATTACTGGCATGGTCAATCTACGATGGCCTACTTCTATGGGTTTGGGAAACTGTAAACTAGTCAAGAATGAATAGTTTTTCTATCAATTCTGATATATACAGAATGAATTGAATCGGGCTCAGCGGACATCCTTGCCTAAGCCACGTCTCTGTAAGGATGGTATCTGACTCATGTGAGCCGTGTCTCGGCCTCACTGTGTTGGCCGTGTACAAGAGTTTGATCATGTCCAGGTATTGCCTGGGCATCCCTTTACGTTCCTGCACATCCCATGTACATGCTTTGTCTCTCCGGTCTTGAGCTTTTGTACAGTCGAGAGAGCATGCACGTAGGCTGCTTCTCTCTCGCCTCGCAATCTCAACGGTAGACAGGAGTATGAATATGCAGTCTTCTCCTCGGGGATCACTCCGAAAGCTATGCTGCCTTTGACCAAAAAGCTCATTGTTTTCCATCCAATCCTGGATTTCCCTGCTGATCCTGCAGAAATCCTCGCAAAAAGTCTATACAGAATCGAGGTGATGGAAAATCTGGTCGTTCTTGACTAGTTGACAGTTTCCCAATCCCATAGGAGTAGGTCATCGCAGATTGGCCCGGCCCGTAACCAGCCACTCGCGATCGTATTCAAACGCATTCGATTATGTCGAAAGCACGTACTAGATAGTTTGTGCAGACTAACCCTTTCAGACTACGTTTATCTACTAGTATGTATATGAGTTCTTTTTTTTACGGGGGCCGGTATCGCACCTGCGGCCGGCTAGTTCATTTGCCCTCGATCTTATATGTACATTTTTATTTATATTCATCTCGAGGACTATTTTCTTCGAGGACCCCCCGTCCGTCAGCTAAGACATTGCTTCAGGGGGGCCCTCGGCACTTCTGCGGTGATCCTTTACCTGTTGGTGCTTGGTCGAGGCCGGTAGCGGTCCTCGTTGTTTCCTTCATCTGCTCCAGCTGGTGGCAGGATCCGGCTTTCGCCCGTAGCCTCCCCGGCGTTTCTACGCCTAACTCTCTCCAGCGACTCCTTTGCACCTATCACGCTGGCAACAAAGTTGTCCATTGCTGCCCATGCCCCTCCCCCTCCCCACATCGTCGGCACCATTTCGGCCAGTGCGAAGTCCCTCCCGAGCATGTCTCGGAGCCTCCTGCGCTCCTGCGCGAAGAAGTCGCAGTCCTCGAGGGTGTGTCTCACGGTGTCGAACGCACCCGTTGTGCATAGAAGGCACTCCGGGCTGTCGGCCCTCTTGAATCTGCAGAGGTACTCCTGGAAGCAACCATGCCCGACCATCAATTGAGTGAGGTGGTACGATATTTGGCCGTGCTTGCGGTTTTGCCAGACCCCGATGACCGGGATCAGGCGTTTGGTCCACCCGCTCTCGCCGGTATCTCTCCCCCGTTCCGTCTGCCATCTCGCCAGTGTCTCCTCCGACCTCTTCTTCCGCGTCCTTTTGAGTTCAGGGTTCGGCTCCCTCCGGTCTTCGTATCTCAGCTTCCTCTCTGTGACCACGAGGTGCCGGGGCACTTGGCGGGCAAGCGCGAGGACTGCTCTCAAGCCCGCTGTCCTGTACGCTCTGCACACTCTCAGGGCCATTAGCCTTTGGACGCTGGCGAGTCTCTCCACATTTCGGTCTCTCCTCAAAGCTTTTTCCCAGACTGGTGCGGCGTGGGTCACGATTGAGGTCGCAACCGTTGCCAGAAGGCGCCTCCTACCCTCTCCAGCTCCGCAGGTCCTTGGCATTATCTGACCAAGGGCCTTGACTGCCTTCTTGGCTTTCTCCAGTGCGTGTTGGATATGTGGGGCGAAGGTGAGACCGCGATCCAGCGTCACCTCAAGGTACTCAACCTCCGTAGCTGGAACCATTGGGTGCCCCCTGAGTGTGAGTCCCGGGAGGGGCCCACATGGTCGCCTGCCGATAAGCAGCACGGCCTCGGTCTTCTCTGGGGCCAACTCTAGGCTGTGCTTCTCCATCCATCGAACCACCGCTTCCATCGCTATATTCGCCTTCTCCTTCAGTTGCCCATCTTTTTTTTGCCTTCGTTGCGATCGCCAGGTCGTCCGCTTAGGCCACCGTCCGCACTCCTTCGGGGAGTTCGAGCCGCAGCACTCCGTTGTACGCGACGTTCCATAGCGTTGGTCCTAGGATGGACCCCTGAGGAACGCCCGCTGTCATCCGGTATTTCTTTCCTGCGGCTGTTATAATCTGCCGATTTTCGAGGTAGCTGCCGATTATTCTTCTCAGGTAGGGCGAGACCTTGGCCTCCTAGAGGGCTTCCATCACGACTTCCCACGGCATCGAGTTGAAAGCGTTCCGCACATCGACGAAGATTACCAGACAGTATTGCTTCGTTCTCCGAGTTTTCTGTCGCTCTTCTTCCGCCGTGCGCACCACCTCTAGGATGGCATCAACCGTCGACCTTCCGGCTCGGGAGCCGTAGTAGACTAGTATATAAGCTAGTTCAATAACAGTCTCCATCACTTGAGGAGAATTCCCTGTTGGGTCCACTTCACGTCTGTCGTGTTCATTCTAGTGTGGCGATAATCAATTGTGCTATCTCATCGGTCGAGTCTCGCTGAGAACTCAAGGTCCAAGCTCGGAAAAACCGGCCAAATATCCTTTAGCGTTATCAGCACGAAGGACGTGAGTTCCTTCGAGCAAGAACATCGTCTTCGACAACCTCTTGAGACCAACCAACCTCTCCCATCAAGTGAGTGAGTCAGTGATACAGTAGCTTCGCCATGACCCGACAACAAGTCGAACTTCTGGCCTTCGTGACCACAGGTGGGGAGTCCGTCAATGTCGGTGCGAGTGGTGGATCGACCACTGCTGGAAGATTATCCGAAGGAGGAACCGCTGCTGCCGGTGGAGACACTCCCGGAGGTGAAGATATCAAGCCTGATACCAGCGGCGAGTCAGTGCCACCAGACCTCAGCGACATCCGCGGCAAAACCAGCTCGGTGACACTCAACGAAGACAGCTCGATGGAAATCTATCACGGAAATCTCTGCTGCCGACTACTCTGAAGCTTATACCGTACGCTTGCGAAGTCGTTGACGGTAAAATAGTCGGTGACATAGGAAGGACCCCTGAAGCCAAGAAGAAGCAAGAACTGTACAACAGAGGAAACCTGGCGGCCAAGTATGTGCTAATCATCTTGGTCCATAGTAACATCCTTCTCGATCTGTTCCATGAGAATTTAGAGTATACTTTGGCTGCATCTATCTGGGAAAAGCTCAAGGAGACCTACGGAGCTGCCACAGAAAGTCAACAATTCGTAGCTGTCACCAATTTCCTCTCGAGGCAGTAGAGGGAGGACAGAAGCATTCAGGAGAACATCACGGCGTTCAAGAGATTAAAATGCGCACTCGATGAGTCTCAAGCTGACATCAAGGAGCCGACACAATGTATCACTCTGATCAGTAAGTTACCCCCTGACTGGGCTTGGATAAATGTTCTCTGGCTTCCGAAACCAAGAACTGAAAAGACCTTCAACAATTTAGTTGACCTCATCCTGTCCGAATCAGCTCGTCGCGAATCCGAGAATCCGAAAGAAGTGACAGCCATGTTCACCAAGATGAACCTGGGTTCCGGAAATTCGCTCGGGCCATTTCGCCGTTACGCGAAACCACGAGCCGCAATGCGACAGGAGAACAGCCACGTGCTGGATGTTCCGAGGTTTTGAAGCTATCATCTGTGAGCTTGGAGACGGATAACAGATTACAACAAAACCTCGGAACATCCAGCACCCCTTCTCAGTTGAACAGTCTGACCTTTCCCGTTAGACATGAATGTCACACAGGTTGCTCCGGAACCTGGAGCGCTCAGGGTCCCGGAATCACCTAGTCAGATCTGTCTGGCCTGAGGCTAAGGAGTGCAGCTGATCATATGATCCTTGTCGTTGGTCATATGAAAGTTGGTCCCACCGTCTTTGTTGCACTCGGTGTCTGGAGCCATGCCATACGACTCCGGTGTTTCTGCTTTACCGATGAACGCCTCACACAAAAGAGCTTCACTAAAGTTGGCATTAGTTGAGCTCTGCTGTCTACGGAAGTTGAATCGTTCTCCTGACCGTTCTTGTTGACCCGAAGATTGGCGGTTCTGACCGAAGTTTCTGTTCTGCTTTTGAGCACTGCATTGAGCTATCATATGCTCGCTCTTACCGCAGTTGTAACAGGTTCTTTCGGTGGTGTTGGTTGTTGTACGGGTGACATGGCCGTTACGATGGTGTGTACTCTTGTAGTGAGCCCTAGGGCCGGGGCCACGAAGTTTGGAGGACAAGGCTGTTATCTCATTCGTTTCGAACTTCCCCTGCCTCAGAGCCTCACTCTCAATCCCAGCCTGCAGGTGGAAGAAGGACTTGGCAGATTCCTCCCTCGAGGTGAATCCTTGTTTGAAGGACTCCCAGTTAGATGGGAGAGCGTCCAGCAGGAATGTGATCTTCAGATCATTCGGGATGTCCAGTCCTAGACCAGCTAGGCGGGAAATGATCTGGTTGTAACGGAAGAGATTCTCACCGGCGGTTTTATTCGGTTGGTAGGTGTAGCTCGAGAGTTTGGACATCGCCAGTCGTTTAAGCCCACCGTTAGTGGCGGTGAACCGACCGGTAATGTCTCTCCACATCTCAGAGGCAGCCACCGTCGCCGAATTGCCGGGGAACATGGATACAGCCAGAGCAGGCTGCAGTGACGCGAAAAGCGTACATCGGGCCGCCCGGTTACCTGCATCGTATTTCCGTTGCTGGATCACAGAGGCCTTGTCCGTTGATCCGGGGGCAGGAGGGATGAGATCTCCCATCGCCACCTCCAGTGCATATGGATCTGCATCCAGAGCTGGAGCGATAAGCACACGCCACTCCGTATAGTTGCCGCCGTCAAGTCTCAGGATCACAATGTCACGGCTGCGAGCTCGTGTCGCGATATGGAGCTCGCCGATGTCTCCCGTGTCGTCATCACCCCTTGGTGGTTTAGTGTCGCCTAAGCTTAGTGCTGATGGCCCGGGCTGGTCATCGCCTAAGCCACTATAGCCGTGGGAGCTGGTGGAATCTTCCTGTGCTCGTTGTCTGACTCGAGTTGCCATTTGCACTTCTCGAGGATGCACCGTTGTTTCACTAAGAACACAAACGAGTCACTCACTAAGAAAGACTCACAAAACTTAAGTTCAATCACAAGTGTCCGCAGATTCGATCGTGCGCAATAACGAATGTTGGATATAACCCACTGGTGGTCAGTCGGTGGACACTAGATCTGAAAGTGAGCTGTGAGCCTGGAAGATCACGGCGGAATAAAGATACAGGGATTCGTTGTGAATCAGTAGCTCCTCGCTTGTGCGAGTCTTTATTACCAGTATATATACCCTAGTGGAAAGCATCACTTGCATAAGCACTGGTCTGAAGACGGGAGTCCTTCAGACCAGGATCGTCTGCATTACCAGATCGAAGAAAGGAGTTCCTCCGATCTGGGTCACACAAGATTGCCTCACTACCCTGCGTAATCACACTGAGAATGTTACAGCTACTCTACTGAAAGCTGTCTGTATTTCAACACCACGTCAGCACATCACAACTAGGAGTCGCAAAAAAACGGTTTTCGCTGGACCGGTTCTAAACCGGAGAGACCGGTTTTCTGCGACGGACCGGTTTGAGAAACCGGTTTCCGCAGAAAAAGGGGAATTTGAGGGGCCGCTTCCCAGCGCTTCAGGCTGCCCCTGTCAGCGCTCTTTTGAAGTGGCCCTGTTCCGGGAACCGGCTCCGAAGCGCAGGATCGTGCACTCAGGGGCGTACCCAGAGTTTTTTCCGATCCCTGGTGAAGGGTTCGGAAATCACTTCCTGAGAGCGATTCGGTCGATTTCGATTCATTCGATATTAATTCTCGAGTGCCGCTTCTCCCTCCCGCGATGGGATAGAATACCAACTCTTTTCGCTCGCACAAAGATGTTCAAGACATGCTTGTCTGCTGATAGAATGTCACAACGCGATATTGAAGTGCGTCAAGCCGACGAATGATGAGCTGCTAGTGCTACATCGGCAACGAGAATCAGAACAGAGCAATTTCATTCCGCTCGATCTTCGAAGCTGAGCGATCACCACGGCGGCTGTAGTGAACCAAACTTGAAGTTAACATGAGTTCCTCGAATCCAAAAACCCCGAAAAGCTGGGTGTGGCAGTATTTCAACAGAAGGCAAGGATCCGACGTGGCTGATTGTCAGCTTTGCGACAAGCAGTATAAATGCAAGGGTGGGAGCACCAGCAGTCTGGCTTCTCACTTGCGGCGGAAACATGACATCCACGACGGCGACGTCCGATTGCCGAGATCAGTCTTCAGACCTGACCTTGCGAAGAAGACCCGTGACTACGTCATTGCGAAATTGGTAGCGGAGAATAACATTCCCTTCAATACCATTGCGGAATCAGCACTTGTGCGGGATATGATCTACGAATACACGGGTGAGCATGCGCCAAAATCGGCAAATACGGTGAAGACTATAGTGCTGGCCGAGGCTGACTACGCCCGTCAGAAGATGCGCTCAGACTTGGAGAGATATCAGAACGAAGGCGGATCGTTTTCTCTGTCCTTTGACGAAGCCTCCGCCTCGAACAGCTCCCATCGCTACTTGAGTCTCAGTATTCGAGTGGAAGCCTCTGAGCCCGATAACCCCTCTTCGCGACAAAACGCATATTTGGGTCTGATCAAAATAAGCGGGAGCGCTACGGCAGACGCCATTGTAGAGGCCATCAAGCGTCGTCTCGATATCTTCAACATACAGCTCCGGAACTGCTACTTCGCGTGCACCGATGGGGCTTCCGTGATGAAACTTGCGGTTTCAAAGCTCGGCTTGGTCCAACAGTTGTGCATTGTCCACGGCCTTCACATTGCTCTTGGGAAAACTGTGCAAAGATGCTCGATCAAGGTCTCTCCGAGCCTTCCAGCTTCAAACGAAATGATCCTGAATCCAGACCAAGGCTCAACAGACGAGTGCGAATCGGAGTCCGATGACTCTTCCGTCTCGGATTCAGATGACGGCGAAACCCAAGCAGACGAATACTTGGAAGAGTGCGAGGAAGAATACCAAGAGGACAGCGAAGCTTCCGTTGTGTCTATCAAACAAGTTTTGGTTAGATTGAGAAATGCTCTGAAAGATATCAAAAAGAGCGGCCCGAAACGCGACCGACTGAGAGCGTTGACGTCTATGTCCCACTTCAACGGTCGTCCTCTCGGCATTTTATTAGACACGAGAATACGGTGGTACTCTACCGTATCGATGCTCGAGCGGAGTCTTCTCATTATGCCCGCTCTCAATGCAATCTTGGCAGAAAACGATAAACCCACATTCAGCAAGAGAGCAATAGCTGGATTGCGTAATATACTCAATGTTCTGCAGCCTTTTAAGATCGCCATGAAATGCCTATGTTCGGAGCAAGCCAATCTGGTTCACGCAGATCGCATAATACTTGTCCTCCTGGGGAATTTGCGCCAAATTGATACAGATCTATCAGTCGCACTGCAAGCTGCAGTTATTGATGAAATGCTGAAAAGGAGAACAAAAATGTCTTCCCTATTGCAGTATTTGTTTAACCCAGACTACGATTTCGCCTTAGAGAAGATGCTGGGACTTCCAGTGCCATCGAAGAAGACTTTGCTCGATCTAATCGCCGAAATACTGATGCGAAATTTCGAGTATATTGAGGAAGACACGGAGTCAGAAAACGCGATGCTGGACTCGCTGGATTTCGGAACAGTCTTGAAGATTTTGATGTCCACTTGTCGATACCTCGGCTAACGAGCACACTGGGTGACTGGCCAACGTTCCCCCTGTTGGGGCTTCTTTATTCCATCCTTATATAGGGAACCAGCGGAAGGGTTACATTGTTACAAATGCTCAGGGTTAGCTAATTGGTAAGAACACTGATGGTTACACAATAAGACTGACAATGAAGCGCGTGTAAAGGGTTGAGGAAAATGGTCAGGGACGCTTCACGTTCCGCTCTGGTGATTTCGCTAATTCCAGCCACAGTGATTTGCGGGCGGACACTTGACTGAATTTCATCATATTTCATCATTCCCCCTCGCACGGAAATCCTGGAAACTGGAATAAACCTAAATCGAAGAATTTTGAGGGCAGAATATTATTTTCGATAAGGATGCGTTTAGAAGAGCAGTCTGTCACATTTATGCACCTCGAGATGCCAGGGCTTCAGATAGACCATCTGACTCATGGTAAGAAGCCCAAGGCCTCGAGTCTAAGACACTGCATCTCTACATGATATTCACTATGGAGGGACATATGAGATATCGATATGGAATTTTAGCAGATTTTTCGAGAGTGAGAGTCCCTCTCTGTTCATACAGACCCGGGGTCCAGAGTGGAGTCTCTATCACTTCTCATCGAGAGCACGAAGGAGAACTCGAGTTATCATCCATCAAGATAATGGGAGACACCCGTAGTGGTTGGCTTGCATGGCTACGTCAGTTTGAGTGCATACATCAAAACACGGGTGGAAAGCGAAGGTGTCCTGACAGCTACGATATCTCGGTTCCCAAACGTCGACGAGTTGAGAAGATCCCGAGGAAGAGAGTATCCAGAAGAGACCTCAAGTTCAGTCGCAAAGTTCTACCTTCCAAAAAGGTGAAGTCACGAGCAGTCATGAGACAACCATCAGCTCCACCCCTCGAATCTGCAGACTGCGAGATGATCTCAATCCCGGATGAGGACTCCGAGGTGGATCCCTCAAACCTCGAACCGGAAGACGTCGAGATGACCTCGATCCCTGATGAAATCGAGGTGAATCCCTCAAACGGGTTCTCAAACCTCATCGCGAAGCGATTGAGAGCAATTCGGGACTCCGCGAAGATTCCCGTCCTCAAGGAGAAGAAGGTATTGAACTCTCTCGGTGTCACATTCCTCACCCTTGGAATAATCCTCGTCGTATTTCTGAACGTGAGGATCGAGAGGGTTGAGAACATCAGTACTACCACAACCATGATCGACAAGAGGGAACTCATCAACATCGGAAACTTCTACTGTGCTACGTTGGAACATTCGAAGTTATGCACGTCGAGGTCCCGGAGACTATGTATCTATCTAGACAAGGGAAGAATTCAGTCATCCCGTGTGAGAGCGGTGCGTATCGACGCGGCCTCGAGCGTCAGACTCTTGTCAGACCTCAAAAATTGTGTTGAGGACATCATCTACATCGAGGAGAGCTTCAGGGTTAAAATTGCATTCGGAGAATAAATGTCAAATGTTATTATTATTTCGATCGAGAGTCTTTCTTTTGAGAGGATCAAGTCCGAGGAGATCGTCCAGAAAACTAAACCTTTAAAAAAAAATCTGCCGCACTCAGAGCATGTTAAAGTTATCTATACACTAGGTTTGACAACAACGCCAACCACCATCATGCTCTGGGGATGGTTCAGAGACGATACGAGATCGCTCTTTCTTGTTATGACAACGAAGAAACAAGATGCCGCTTTCATGAACACTCATCAAACACAACGCGAGCTTTAGGTGTTCGATCACTTTCGCCTTCTTGTCCATCGAGAGCGGTTGATACTCGTGAAATCGAGATGGTGCTTGGAACCTATCGAAGAGCTGTGTTCGCGACACCCGTTTTGGGATTAGTTCTTTCAGCGAGCATGACTGGAATACTGAGTGAGTAAATCGAGGATCAGCTCAAATTACATCTACTTGATCGGTTTGGATCCGTGTCTCTTTGGAAATTTCTGTGAATTAATTCCAAAAGACGCCGTCTGTTACAGTTCACCGAGTTAGCTCCCCATCCCACCCAACCGAGAACTTTGTCCTGGGTGACACGAGAGCGAATCCGAGCGAGCTGAAAGTTTCCTCAAACGAAACTCGGGACTCAACAGACATTACATATGAGACGTCTACTGATCCGGCTGATGAGCTCACCACAGTGGTCACTTCGCCAGCAACTATCGTTCCCTCAACCTTAGCTCCCACTCGACATCCGTTCGTCCGTCCAGTTGTCTCTACAACCAGGAGATATCGTTCATACGAGCGAAAACGGGGAGAATCTGAGTCCGGTGAAATCGAGACCGGCAGTCAAATTTCTTATTCGTGGAGAGTCATCAGACCCTCGGTTTCCCGATACTCCACTTCGACTACAACAACGAGTCCTCCATGGGTACCAACCGAGCGATCATTCGCAAGGGTGACTTCCTCGAGAACGCTTTTCCATCGAGGTCTTACCACCACCGCACGGCCAAAAACTACTACTCGGCGATCTGGTTATCCAATGGCTCCAACTCGTATCACATCTAGGAAGCCTACGACGACCACCACCACCAGTACTTCAACCACCAGTACTACTAGGGCTCCGACATTACCCCCGACAACCACCAGGAAATTTGTGGCTTCAACAACTGTCATTCCTCCCAGCACCACAGAAGCTTCAACTGTTCAAGCAACCAGTTCAACGACACCACAGCCTGCTACGTCGAGGGGTCCGGTGCCTTCAACGGAAGAGACATTAGACCAGAAGACCGCAACAATTAGCGAACCAAGCACTTCCACAACAACGCGCGTTCAAGATGCAGTGGAGCGGGTTCGAATTGATTTGAGGAGATATAGGTGTAGACGTTTGGAAAACGTGAGACTGTGCATTCGACCTCAAGAACGCAAGTGTGTTCTGATTGAAGTCCATTTGGCCATTCCGAAACATGCTATGGCTCTGCCAATTGAAAATGCCGAAACCAGAGCATCTGAGTCGGATGAAGCCGTAATTGAGACACAGTGTTCTCGCTTCACAATCTATTCGACTTAATGAACAAAGGATATTTTTGTTTCGAATGGAAGCTCCAAAACGTGCGTTTATTCTTTGGGATTAATGCTTATATGAGAGAATTGAAGACTAATTAAAGATCAACGACGGTTGATCGATACGGTCCTTCAGGGCTCTCTTGGGGTGCGTCGTCGAGTGATGCGTAGTCGCGTCGGAGTCGCTTCAGGGCGAAACGACGAAGAGCGACTGAGCCTATCGTCAGAAGGATTAGGCTCGCGGCGATCGAGTAGGCGATCAAGGCTTTCAGCCACACCACACTCGCAGGTGACAAGGGAATCGGAGGAGTCGGGCCCGGCGTGGGAGTCGGCGGTAGTCCGTTGCGCTTGTAATCCTCCCAGATGTCTTCTCCACCAACGGGAGGTTTGTTGTTTCGGAGACACACGACTTTCCGAGACGCCAATTCTAGGCAGCGATCATCGAATTCTGCACAGTAGTCCGGAAAGTGCGTGGGGGTCAGTTCGGAGATGCAACATGACCTATTTTGAACCTGGCACTCGAGCTTGCAATCTCGAAGATAGTCGAAATAGGCCAGTCCACTCGTCAGCAGGCTAAGCATGACGAGGGTCCGAACGACTGCCGCCATGGTAGAAGCCTGCAATTTCGAGAAGCGTCTCAAGTTGGGCTGCATCCAAATGCTTCGTCAGGCAATCGGCGGCGTTGGTATTACTGGGACAATAATCAACGTCGATTTCTTGATTTTGAAAACGTTCTCTGATATGGAAGTACCTCACCTCGATATGTTTTGCTTTTCTAAATTGCTGAGAGGAACTAATTAGGCGAAGCGTTGATTGATTGTCCACGAGCACTTTTGGCTTCACTTGAAAATCTAACTCAGCTAGGAGGCGAGCTGACCAGAGTGCGGACTTACAAGTTTCTGACGCCGCAATAAGTTCTGCTTCCATGCTGGAAAGCGTAACGCATCCTTGGCGTTGGCTGGTCCATCCAACTGCTCCGCCCCCAAATCTGAGAAGAGAGCCGGTGGTGCTCCGTCTGGTGCTCTCGTCGCCGGCGTAGTCTGAGTCACTAAAACAATCCAGCTTGGGTGAATCGCTACTTGTGTAAAGCAGCCCGTTCTTCTGGGTGCCTTTGAGATACCTCAGAACTCTTAGCCCTTGTTTCCAGAGCAGTGCCGTGGGCCGGTCAAGAAACCTTGACAAGAAGCTGACGGCATACGCGATGTCTAATCTTGTTGCAATGGCGAGGTACATGAGACCTCCGATTAGAGCTCTGTACGGGAGTCTCGGGTCGACTTCTCCTTCATGAGCAGATTTCGAATTGGAATCCAAAGGAGTGGACGCAGGCTTGCAATCCGTCATACCAAATCGTTCAAGCAAATCGGAAATGTACTTGGATTGGTCGACTCGAGTCTCACGTCGATCTTCTGACACTTGAATTTGAAGACCAAGGAAATTCTTGAGGGGGTTAGATGTCAACTCAAAGGTCTTACCAAGAACTGCTAGGAAGTGATCGGCATCTTCCTTGCGTGACACAGAGAGGAGTCCGTCGTCGACATAGAGAGCCACATATATGCAGTGTGGGCCGTTGGAGTAGAAGAGACAGTGGTCCGAATTACTCTGCCTCAGGCCCATTTCCAGGAAACACTTTTTAATTTAGTGTTAAACTCTTTAGGTGCTTGTTTAAGACCGTAACAGGCCTTGAGGAGCCTGCACACACGGCCTGTGCCATCATCAAAGCCTTCCGGCTGTGGGGTGTAAATTTCCTCTTTCAAATCTGAATGGAGAAAGGCAGTTGATACATCGAACTGGTAGAGGTGCATCGCCTTGATGG
>NW_003803451.1:0-7485 GCF_000255335.2 Galendromus occidentalis
TTTCCTCTGGCTACGCCGGCGGGCCGGAACAGCGGCCGTCTCCTCCTGTGCCGGTCCGGTCTCCGCATTCGTCGAGGGGCGGTGGGTCGACGACATGTCAACGAGGGTGATCTCGTCATCTTCTTCGGGGATCGACGTTGCTAAAACGCGCCCATGGCACGCGGATCGGCTCAGCGCGATCTCGCCTTGTGTCCCGTACATCGAAGAACGTAACGGGTTGTCCACCCTCCATCCTGCGCCTTCTTTTGGTGCGTCGGAGACTTGCACACCTGTACTCGCAGCAACAATTGCGGCACTTTCTGCGCCGGGACGTCCCGATGCTTCCTTGGCTGTGGTCGGCGCTTCGGGTCCCGTGTCCTCGTCTGTTGGTCCTCCGGGAGGTTGATCGGCGAGTTTTCTTGGTAGGTCGGGATCGGAAGAGGCTTAGGAGGTAGTTGAGCATTGGAAGGCTCTTCGTTGCTACGAATGATTGTCGGGGGAAATCGATCCCTTTTTATACTAAGTCTCCAAGTACGTCACTAGACAAAAAAGTTAGACCTAAATTTTCTCAACGAAACCTGCGAAAATTAAAACAGAAAACACATAGATAATCAGAGAATAAGATAAGAGTTTTATTATACAGTCTATAAGTGTACAAGAACCAATTTTAATCAGAAAAACCTGTTAAACAAAACTAGAATCAGATCGACTTCATTGTTAGGATACGGAGATAAGCCAAGTAGAATTTTTACAATCATTCATCACTCCCTCCACTTTGATAATTTCATCAAGAATATCGCTCTGTTCACGCTCATAGGGCACAGTAACGTTTGTCAACGATCTACCATGGGGTCTCAGAAGACAAATCTTATCTCTCGGTGATAGACAGATCACTCCGAGACGTTTCCGCGAACACTCAAAGTCTACGAGCGGAATCCTATCACGGGATCGTTCATCAATAACCACTCGAGACCAGGGATTGAATCCGAATTTCTCTGCTTCAGCTTTCGAAATGTGATCAGTGAGCACCTTTGGTCCTTCAAATCGTGTGACCAAAGCCTCTCAATCGATCCTAGTCGTGTCGATGATTTATCGACGGTGCTGGCAATGCCCTGAAGCACCAGGAAATTGAGAATTCCCACGATGAGAATGAAGATCAGTGTCACTGATGAGCAGCTACACCTATCACAGCAGTATCTCCTTCTTCGGAACACATCGTACACGTCCCGAGTTGGAAACAGCAAAGATCGCGTAGGTGGCGGCAGGCTCTCCTCATCGGATAAGACAGGTTCAGGGATGGGACCGAGTTCAATGCCGTTGTTCATTGTTCATCGAATGGAGCATTCAACACAAACCAATCGACGGAACACGATGGAATGGATCTCTCAGGATATGATCAGAGATTCACGTCGGAGTCAGGAATGTTCTCTCCCACGAAACGAATCCATCGTTCTAGACAACGTCTAGACCTAAGCATCTTAAGTGACCATCTGAAATGCCCCAAAAAGCCCAGAATAGACTGAGTCTATCGCTTCTTCTTACGATTCCCATCTGTGAATGATATTCCAGTAGAATCACATGTCTTCTCTACGAACAACGGAAAATCTACTTCCGGAATGACCATCCATTCTTCGTCCATTGAATCCTATGGATAATCCGAGAGTTTAGATAACGAAATGTGAATCATCATCAGGAATATTGAGACACCCTGTATATCAAAATCTGGCCCACTGAGATCTAGGAGCATATGTGTATGCGGACTTCATGCAATTCATTCGGAACATGCAATATGTTAATCAATATGTTATAGGTGATGGTTAAATAACTAGTTTATTATCGTATCAGACCGCTTCCAGCGAAGGCGGGGTGTTCAGAATCTATGTTCCCTGTAACCGTCTGATACACTGAGGGAGACAGTGTTCTTTCTCTTTACCACTTTCCACTTCTTCTGGACCTATATAAGCACTGCAACAACTGGAATAAATACTGGGTAACACCAACTGTCTGTTCTATTATACTGAGCTCTGCTTAAGTGTCCAGTGAATATCGAATAAAAAGTGAATCGGCGTTCTCCTTTCGGGACTGAATCAGATGGCAGAGCTCAGACATAGAAGCTTCGCTATCTCTTGGTTCGGGAGGCGTCGCAATCGGGAAAAGGGCATTTAGGAGTCGGGCATCTGGGAATCGGGCATCTGGGAGTCGGGCATCTGGGATTCGGGCATCTGGGATTCGGGCATCTAAGGATACACCTCCGACCTCCGAAGCGCGCTATCACCTCTTCCAGGTGCCTCGACGAAGTATCTGTTGCCTTTCTCGGTGACATTAGAACTTCCAACCATTTACTATGAAAGTCGACCAGGAGGAACAGATATTGACCGTCGATCGGTCCGGCGTAGTCTATGTGAACACGTTCAAATGGATGCTTACTAGGCTCCCACGGGTGGTAGTCCTTCGGTAGCATTTTCGCATGCTGTGCACACGTTGAGCAATATCGAGCGAGCTGCTCGATATCAGCGTTCGTGTCCCACCACACGGATCGCCGAGCTAATTCCTTCATTTTATGTGCTCCAAAGTGACCTTCATGTAGCATACGGAGAACGTCTCCGTAACATGCGCACGGAATTACCACGCGGTGACCACGAAAAATGGTGCCGCTCACAACGCTAAACTCTGAAAGATCTACTCTTCACCTTTTTCGCGGCATGGCGCTCAGACCTTGAAGCCTAGTAAGAAGCGGGCGAAGAATTTCGCACTCGAGAGTTTTTTCCGCGATTTCGGAAATACTGAGCGGAACACCTTCTGCGATCTCGACAAGTAGACCTTTTCCCCTGAGTGCAATGACCGCCGGATGGGCCCACTCACTAGCGTCTACCTTTTCGGTAACATCAAACTTTTCAAGTTGATTGAGTTCGGCGTCTACCAGCGGCGGAAGCGCGTGAGGAACTGGGCGGGGTCGGGAGTGGGATGGTTCCGGGTTTTCTCTGAGATGAATGGATGCTTCCACACTTGGGATCTTTCAGATACCTCCCTTCGAAAGGTTTGGGTATTTGAGCAGGAGTTTCCTCGCCTCTTGCTCGTGATTCAGGGCGTCGTAATCGCAGTGATTCACATCGTGAGGATTGACTTCGGTCATGCGTAACCACGATCGTCCGAAAAGAGCTGAAAAATCGGGGCGATCGATGAGGTAAAGTTTGAGATTGCGGCTCTTACCATACACCGTGACCGGAACAATCGCGCAGCATGTTGGTTCGAAGAGTTCACGGGTAGCACTTCGTAGCTTGATATCATTCCTGTGAGGTTTCTCATTCGGGAACATGCCCATGGACTTGAAATACTCCATCGTGGAGATTCCACTGCCCGTATCGAGCTCCAACCGTATCTCTTGGTCGTGTATTCGCATCAAGATTTCGATCGGCTTCTTGTCGTGATCATCGACGTAATTGAAGGGAACTTCTTCCAGGAGATGATGAGTCTGTATTTTTCTGCAGACGGATGCTAGACGGCCTCTCATTGTGCAGTGATTACACTCCGCGCTCTTGTACCGGCTTTCCGGGGCTAGATGACTTGCATCTCCGCAACGATAACATTTGTTACCAGTGATTCGCTTGTGGAAGTTCGATGAATTCCGGAAGCTTCTCTTTGTGAACTCCCTGCCTCCGGCTGCTTGCTTTCCCACATGGAGTTTGTTGACGTCGCTGGCATTAGCGTGACTATGCGAAATACGAAAGACGGAAGCTGTTTTCTTCGCGTTGATCAGTTCTTCGGTCTTCAGAAATACGTCGCTCAAATCTTTCGACGTTGCACACTTGACAAGGGTCGCTTGTTGGACGGTCTGTTCGCAGAGACCTCCAATGAACTGCTCAATTAGATTCATTTGTAGTTCTTCGCCTACCCATCTACATTGTCGGCCTGCGGTTCGTACACGTGCTTCGAAATTTCGAGTGATTCTGCGGAGCTTTGTCGGACTCCACAGAACGAGAGTCGGACGCTGCATACGTTCTCACCTGGCTCGTAGATTTTTCGTAGGACTTCGGTGATTTCGTCGTAGATGAGATTCTTCGGTTTTTGTCGGACGGAACCTTATCGAAAAACCGTTTGAACGCTCCCGATCCCATGAACGCAAGAAGGACATATTGCTTCTCGTCGGGAGTAGTTTTCTTTTCGTAGCGTAGGTAATTTTCCAGACGGCATCGGCATAACTACGCGGAGAACTTCTCGGTGCGCGGTTCGAAATGTTCGTGTTGAGGTTTAGGTAGAAACTGGAAACTACTAGTCCTCGTTCCGTACTAGGACTATGACTCATACCAACCCACGGGGCCATATACCCGTGACAGTAGTTGTAACGATGACTCCACAATCGGGAATGATGGTGGTGATTCATTCCGAATTCTCCTCTGCTGGACAAGGGCTCCCAGACATCTCCCTTCCTCTTAATGAATTCGATTATTTGAAGTTTACTATATGATTGATCAGTCAAGTCGACTCACGAAGTGGGAAGACTGGACTGGAATTCCACGAGTAAGGTGGAAGCGTTCATCGAGGGATAGATAGCGATTGTGATCCGGCGGCGACTAGGCGGTCTTTAAAGAAAATGAGTGGAGTAGCGTCGTCGTCGTGACGGTTGGTCTCACTCGTTGGGCGACGCGCGGAGAGTTAGTTTTTATCTAAGTCGCTGCCCTTTTGCGAACTGTACCTAAACGTGGCGAATTAAAGGTAGCTGAAGAAACGTTGTGAATGCGTCGTTTATTATCTTATGACAATTTTTGGTTTGACTCCGTTGTACCATACGGGCTTGTATGTACATGGTTGATTAAGTTAGCACCGCATAGGTTTACCCTGCGTTTCGTAGAATTGATACTATTCCATGTGTATATCACTTGATACGATTACTGCGGACCTGACGCCGTACTGGCGAGTTGACTGGTAGCTTATGAGATCAGGAGTTGGCTGGTAGCTCATGAGATCAGGTACTTTTTTCCGGTAGATTTTCCGGAGCCGTGTTGTTGTGAGCTCAGTTTCGCGAATCTCCTGTGAGGGATAGATGGAATGTGTGAGTTTGTTGGGTGGGTCTGGGTGGGATCCCTCGATGAACGCTTCCACCTTACTCGTGGAATTCCAGTCCAGTCTTCCCACTTCGTGAGTCGACTTGACTGATCAATTCCACTTCGACGGTTCCATCGTTCATCGAGGGATAGATAGCGATTTTACCGTTGTGTCATGAGCACGGCGGAGGACATGGCCGATGTCGCGGGTGGTCGAAAGTAATGGTTGTAGAAGGTGGAAGCCCGGGACCAACGCGCTGTTTGCAGAATTTCGGATACATTGACACCCCGTAAATGGGACGCGGTTGTTGCCGCGCTCCGTGTTGAGTGTGCCGAGTATATGGAAATGTCGATGCCCGCGGCCAGGAGAATATTCTTCATCCAGCGCGCTAAAGTGTCTTTGGAAGCGGGCCGGAAGGGTTTGCGGGATGTGAGAAATAGTTTGTCGATAGCTTGGCGTGAGGGTTCTGTAAGTGATACGTATGCGTCGAGCGTTTTTATCGGACAACGAGACTCGTTCTCAGGGTAAGCTCTGACTATGAGTGTAGGGGAGTGATGGCCGGGTCTGCTTGTTTTCGTTAGTCCGCGGGAGTAGGCAAATTCCCATTGGAACGTGTCGCGAGTGAGTGGCGGATAGCTCAAGTCCGCGATCTCGCCGATTCTTGCTGCTGACGTGAGCAATAAAAGAAGTAGCGCGCGGGATGCTGCTTGTTGTATTGATAGTGTTTCAGGTGGTCCCCAAGTATCTGAGAATGCGAGTACTGTTTCGACATCCCATATAGCAGGGCGAGTTTTTGTTGGCGGATGTGCGTTAAATATCCCTCTCATTAGTCGCCTTATGGTAGGATGATTCCCCACTTTGAAAGCTTCGATCGGCGGTAGTTTGTATGATAAACAAGAGCGGTATGTGTTCACCGTGGAATAGGAGTATCCTTGAGTGGCGATATGCGCCAAGAAGTTGCAGATTTGCTCTATAGTAACGCCAATGAGAGGGTATGTCGTTGTTGACACCAACGAAGCCAACGATTCCAAGCGAATTTGTATGACGATCTTGTGCTTTCTCGGATAGACTGTTCCAGAAATCGCGTTGCTTCTGCGGACAGGTTAGAGGTGCCAGGCGCCAAACGACTAATCGTAATTTGTTGTTTAAGATTAGTGGGTGGGGCTCTCCTTTGTGGTCTTGTAGCAGGTCGTCGAATGTCGGGATTAGGAGAGGACGTGCGATGCAGCGTTGCAGTAGCCGGGGGAAAAAAGGCTGTGTGGGCCAAAGTGGGCAGATTAGAGATAGTTCACATGATGGGAAGAGGTCTAGGTGGGAGAGGCAGCGATCTACCAATTTGAACGGGGGAAACGCGTATAGGTTGTTCCACATGTCCCATTTCGATAAGAAAGCATCCATGCTGAGTGCGAAAGGATCTCTGATCCAACTGATGTAAGGAATGATTTTGTAGTTCGTGAAATCCGCGAACAGATCGATGTCGAAGGGGCCCTGAGCTGCGTCTAAGCGTTTGAATATAGCGTCGTGCAGTGAGAAGCTATGGTTGTCGCATGTTGTTCTTGACAATAAGTCAGCCCTGTCGTTGCATGTTCCTGGGATATGTGTAGCTTTCAGAAATATGTTTCTTTCGAAGGCCCAGGCCCAGAGTGACCTTGTTAGCGAATTTAAGGTTGAGGAGTGTAGCGAGCCGAAGTTATTAACGCAATGCATTGCAGTTGTATTGTCGGTCCGAATAGCGATCGTTGTGTCTTTTTGGTCATCGGCTAGTTTTTGTACCGCCAGGAAAATGGCTTTAAGTTCTAGCGCGTTGATGTGGAGATTTTGATCGTGTATGTTCCACGTTCCCCCGGACGCTCGTTGTCCACACCAAGCGCCCCACCCTTTGAGAGAGCTGTCTGTCGTTATTTCCAGTGAGACAAGTGGTAATTTTATAGGTCCGACCGCTATCATGTCTAGGTTTTCGGACCACCATATGAGGTCTTCCCGACCAGTGAGGGGTAAAGGCACTTCCGAGTCGAACGCACAGTTCTGTCGGGTGCTCTTGGAAACAAGTGAGGCCAACGACGAACAATGATATCGCAGAGATCGAACGATCGTGGTTAGTGCGTTCAGCTTGCCCAGTATGCGGTACAGCATTCGAAGTGTGATCCTTTGAGTTGCCAACAAAGTGATGATGTCTTGTTTTATCTGGTGACGTTTGTCTGTCGGCACCGACAGTTGCATCGTGGATGAATCGAGGTTATATCCGAGGAAGGTGACTTGGTCTGTCGGTTGTAGCGCGGATTTGGTTAAGTTTACCGTATAGCCTAGCGATTGCAATAAGTTTATGGTACGATCGACATGGGCGTGAAGTCGTTTGGCGGAGTCGCCAATGAGCAAAAAATCATCAAGATATACAATTAGGGTTATGCCTTCTTCCCGTAGCTTCGCTACTACCGGTTTAAGCAGTTTCGTGAATACTCGTGG
>NW_003803451.1:7505-14463 GCF_000255335.2 Galendromus occidentalis
AGGGTAGGCGAGTCCAGCAGTAAGCTTGTGCTTGGAATTCAAACGCAAGAAATGGTTGGTGCGAATCGTGTACTGGTACCGATAAGTAGGCGTCTTGGAGATCAATACGGGCGAACCGGCAGCCGGGGAAAACAGCTTCTTTAATATCCGCCCAGCCTTCCATCTTAAATTTATTGTCTGGTATGAATAAGTTGAGTTGTTTGAGATTAATGACCGGCCGAAATTTGGCTGTTCCTTTCTTAGCAACCAAGAAGAGGTTCGACAAAAATTGGATTCGATCGCGGATTATTGGCCTGATTGCTCCTTTTCGTAAAAGTTCCGCGATTAGTTCCTCCATTATGTCGGTCTGTTCGGCAGTGAAATGTATGGATCTGGGCCATGAGTGTTGTTCAGGCGTTTTAAGAAATTTGATTTGGTATCCCCGAATCGTGCTTAAGATCCAGGCGTCAGACGTGATATTGTCCCAATTAGATGCAAAGTTATCCAGTGACGGCAGTTCTTTACCTGACTGTTGCGTTGTGCTGCTCGTACCGGGGTTGCTCGAGGTATTGCGTGTCGATGTCGAGGTCGAAGCTTGTCCCGTTTGCCGTGAGTTGCTACGGTTTGACCATTCTTGCTGAGGTCGGTTTGATGTGCGCCAAGATGTGCGCCGTAGTGCATTGCGATCCTGATTCGGTCGCGAGTATGGGCGGTATCGTTGAGAACTGGATGTCGAATCTTCTCCTACTAGGACCTTCTTGTCCTTCCGGAGGCGTTCCACATTCTTCGCAAAAGCTGCCCCCAAGAGAGAGACTCCACGTTCGGTCTTCGCCGCTGTAATCGGGACTTTGAACGCGAAGCACGCTAATTCAATCCGTGCCGTTTCATTCAGCTTCGCTCCGATAACGAGCATTTTAGCGATGTCTGAGAGCCTCTCGGCAATTATCTTCTTGTCGATTGGAGAGCGTGATTCCGCCAGGTATGACATAACGTCTGTCAGCGGTCTTGCGAGGATGGCCTGAATGTCCGCCAGTTTCACGAGAAACGCATCTGACTTGAGCGCGAAGTATGCTTTACTCGCTTTGAGATGCGCCTCTGCGTCCCCCAGTGGTTCGGGGTTGAGGAAGGACATATCTGAGGTCTCCGGATAGGCTTGTTCTAACTCGTCCATGAGCTTCTGTGTATCTTTCAAATTGAATAAACGTTTCAATGCTGCCACAATGCCAGCATTGACTGACGGCGTGTTCGAGTCCCCCAAGAGGCCCTCGAACATAGACGGTAGGGCAGAATTTGACGTTTCTGCGTCCTTTCCTGGACTCGGCGGCTCCGTCTGAACTTCCTCTTCTTCTTCAACCTCTAAGAGGTTTCCATCCGAGTAATCGCTCATCATCTATAATGAAAAGCTCATTGAGTTGTTGCCACCAGGCCCCCTTTCAGGTGTATGTTTAGGGGAAATGTGACAGATATATCGTTTTTCGTGGAAAAAACGTTCGGTACTGCCGACTGCTGACGCAGTACGCAGCGCGACTCTGGCCACAGTTAGGGCTAACGTTCGGATCCGTTTTAGCGTCGAGATCTCATACTGAAGGTCCGGCATCACGATTTACGTGGCATCAAGACGTAGCCTTGGCATCCAATTCCAAAGGAGAGAGGGCATCTAGTGGGCCAGGCCACTAGGATTCATTCGAGTTTACGAGACAACAAGTGTCCGTACTTCGTGGCGAAGTGCGCAGTAGGCACGAGGACCATAAATTTGGTCATACGTTTGCTAAAGTAAAGCAAAAGCTGAAAAGGCAAAGGGCAGGGACTTACCGAACGAAGAGTGATGAAGTGATATTCGTCGGAACTGAGGAATGCAGAAATTTTTGTGTTTTTTCGAAGCACGTGCGCCGAACACGCCTAGCTCGTAGCGCGGAAAACAACAAGTGAGACCAACCGTCACGACGACGACGCTACTCCACTCATTTTCTTTAAAGACCGCCTAGTCGCCGCCGGATCACAATCGCTATCTATCCCTCGATGAACGATGGAACCGTCGAAGTGGAATTCGACGTTTTCCCTACTGCTGTGGGTCGACTAGGTACTAATGACTATGTGTACAGCAGCATAGACATCCTCGAAACAGGATTAAGACTAGAGTTTACAAAATAGACTATGAGTGTCTTCTTCTCTGTGCCGAAACTATGGTACAGATCGGAAGATGTTTCTTGGCTTCGACTAGTGGAGCTGTTAAGAATTATTCGGATTCTGGTTGAGGTTGGGTTGACTGTCGGCCTGATGAGGGCTTATCACAATATTGCTAGATCGCAATTGTAGTCTCGCCGGTGTGAGTATTGGTCGTCCGTACCGAGAGGTCCTGACGTCGGCCGTGATCGGTCGATGGCCGACGGGGATGGTCTTGCGGTCTCTGTTCTCCGGAGTCGCCATGGAAATGTCCATGGGTGTCGGTGCGCTCGGGCTTCTCGGCGGTGGCAGTGTCCGAGAGGTTCTCGCTCCCGGCGTGAGCGTTTCTGTTTCTTGGAGCCTCGGTCTCCTGCTCTCACTGGCGTTCCCCGGCGTTGATGCGAGTCGTTTCTGAAGAATCCTCCGTGCGAACGTGACGTTCCGTCGAGGTTCGTCGGTCCTCCTTTTGATCCGTCCGGCCCGCGATTTTGTTGCCGGCGATCTGCGAACGACCAGTGGGGCGAGGGGTTCGGTTCGAACACTGGGGACCGCTGCGAGGTAGCGCCGGTTCCGTATCAATTGTGTTCCATCTTGAGTTTTGATTCTGTAGGTTCTCGGGTTTATTTGTTCTATGCAGGTTCCGGCCCCCCATTCATGCGTGTGGCCGGTAGGCTGGATGCGGACCCTTCGACCCGTGGCGAGCTCTGGCAGCTCCTTCGCGCGATGTTTCCCATTATGAGCTGCGAGTTGGGGGCTTTCAGTGCAGTGGGTTTCGTCGGCATGAGTGACGCCGGTTTGCGACCCAAGAACTTTCCGGCAGGCGACATCCCTTCGATTTGAGGTGTCATTCTCCATTCTAGGAGTGCTTCCTCCAGGCATTGATTTCCACTTCTTCTGGACTTATATAAGCACTGCAACATCTGGAATAAACACCGGGTAACACCAACTGTCTGTTCTTGTCACGAACGGGCTCCTCGGGAGCTCCGTTGCGGTGATCGCGTCACATGCATACAACAACAGTGTTCAGAATAAACTAGACGGTGGATGCCTTTAGACTCAGTATCTTTATTCTAATTCCCAAAGCTTATATAGTGTCCACCACACCGTGGTAAGGGTAAACCTTCCACTCCACTTAGTGTCAATGCTCCCTAGAGCAGACTAATTAAAGTTACCAGAAAACACGACACGGGAACCCAGAATTTCAACACGCCCTCTTTCACGTGATCGTGTCTTTCGGGTAGCACTTTCTCCTTGCATAATAATTCACCTCCAATGTCTGTTACAGTGCTTGTCATATATCCGATGTCACATTTCGAGACGACGACGTCCAGTCTCCTCTTTGTTTACCTTACTTGACATCATTCCACTACAGTCACTCGCGGTGATCGCATCGGTTCAAGCAGGCTCACAAGCGAAGAACTCCAATCGCTTTCTATTTTAGAGTACGTTCTGTTTTTTCTCGATGATTGCTGTCCGACCGGATGTTTCATATTCCAGTGGTAAGTGCATCTTATTTGATCGTTCCTCTTAATCCATCGCCACTCCTCATTTTTGTCGAGTTTCCCGAACCGACAAGATGTTTCTTCAATCCATTGATCTTGAAACGATGTCTGAGCTTCGTCGAGGGGTGAATCCGTTCACCCTTGATGACCTTCCCTCGATCTCTCGCGGAAGACCGTCCAGGTCTTGCCCGCCACACAACCTCTGCGTTGTACTGCTGTTTTTGTCATTGGTTCTGATGATCATCGGTGTTGAGATGCACGTTCTCATGATCAGCAGTAAGTTGTGCAGAGTCCTCAACCGTGTCAGAATCTCTGACTTGCCGATCTTTGATAGTATTTTTCGGTACTTATCCTGGGAAAGTTGCTGTTCCTTACTCTTCACATTCCCAGAGTACATGACGTCATCACCCTCTGAGGGTGCCGCGGAAGCAACCGAGACAAATCCCCGGAACACAGAAAGCTCCACGAAGTCATCCAGTTTTCACTCCATCATCACGAACACAATGGACCCGACGACTCCCTATCACTCGGGAACACCAGCAGTGACAGAGACAACAGCGACTCCCCCGACCATCATCAGATCATCATCAGAGTCACCGTCTCTCAAGTCGGTGCGCGATCCGGCAGTCGTCACAACGGGCTCGGAACTCTTTCCAACTGAGTTCACGCGAAGACCTCTAACAACTCAGACTCCTGTGTGGAAGAGATCTTCCACGACCACTGAGTCTCCCCGGTGGAAGGTGTTTGATCTGGTGGGCCTTCATCCATCATTTGAGCTGTCTCTTCAGCTTTTTCAATGTCGATTGGTCGCAGTAGGAGAGGTATGTCAATCTCCATCGGAGCGACTCTGTTTACTGCGGCCATTTCCCAACTCATCGTCTGACCGCAGAATTTCCGGAAGTGTGAGGGCAATAGAGATTCAAATGTTGAGCGGCTTTTAGAAGCCAAAATCGGCCCAACAAGAGAGTGTGTAGGTAGTACTTGGTATCTTGGTTCCGACTGACGTTTATAGTCTAGGTACCTAATTTGTGAATATTCCCTTGATATTCCTTCTCACTTGTACATAAGTCTCCAATGCGTACAACCTAGCCATTCCACCACATCAGGGGCACTGTTTTCCATTCTTCCGAGGTAGAAATGAAGACCCTTTCCCGAACTTCCGGTTTTAACCAGAGTCCTATAAAAGGGCGATATTTTTCCGTTAAAACTCTTTTCAACTCGTTCTCGAGTACGAACCACACGCTTCGTCCGCCGATCGTCAATCAAGCGAAAAAGTCAGGTGTATGTTCACCCTTGGAAGTCGTTCTTACTTCCTCCCCAATAAAGTCATTACTCGCCTACATATAGAGCACTCCTGCAGAGGAAGCACTGCCTCATAACAATTTTGGCCTCATGGCTTCAACGTGTAAAATTCCCGAGTAGGCTCTCCCCCGATATGTCTGTCGTAAAAAGACTTCGCAATCTACCCGGATGTTGCCCCACGAATCCCATCGATGTTGACAAATGTGAATGTCTACATCTGCAGACTCCAATGGACATCGAGATGCAGGACTTCGACAGGGAATACCGGAACTCGAGAGAGCGCCAAAGACGACGAATCATTCAGATGATTCAAGACGTTGGAGGGAGCATCACCGAACACACAGGGCAACTTCGACGACGAGCCAGTGTCGATCAGATCCGGAGGCTTCGTAGGCTGGCCAATGAGCTCAGCGATGAGGACGCGGACCCCGAGACGCCCCGACGACCGCCCAGCCCACCGCTCGAGCACCCAAGACGTCCGGACCGCATCCTCCTCCTCCAGGTGCTGCTGATCCTGCTGTCCCTCGTCCTTCTGTACCAGCTCCTGTCCAACATCGTCAGCCTGTTCGTCAACGTAGGTTCGTTCACAGTTCTCTGCCTTACGGTTCGACTGATCCGAATTATCTCAGAGATCAGAGAAGAATAAACAGAGTGAATAAACAGAATAAACGACCATGTGGTATCTCTTTCTTTTTTTTGTTTCAGAAATCTCGCATCACGATTCCCTCCCCTATTCTTCCACTCCAACACCAACAGACCCGACAACCACCGACTCACATCCCACAACCTCCGATCCGTATTCGTCCCTCTTCGATCTCTTCCGCAATACGAGATCCGAGGACACCTCCATTGTGAGCACCGATGGCCTGATCTGTCGCAGAATTCTGCGATTCGAGATCTGCCACAACAGTCTGCTGAACGCATGCATACTGAGAGACGGTCGACGCATGAGAGCATCCCGTATGCTCATCCATGCTCTCCGCGCTCGTGAAATGTTGAATGAAATCGTCTTCGATAGATTCGAGTTTTGTTCAACTGCCAGGTGGTTCTCCGAATCCACAAATACATAAGGCAGGAGTTCAACTTCCTCATGCAGGGAATCGATGTTTTAATTCCTCGTTGATCCCAATGGATCAGGTCTTCCAGAAGGTTCCCAGGGGTTCACGTGCAGAAGTTTTTAGTCAGGCTTTTCCACAGGTTGTATCAAGCTCCCATTGGTTATGCTGATCCTCTCCCATCAGGCTCGACCTCTCCCATAGGTAGTATTTCTTCACAGGTCCCTCTCGGGCTGAATTAGTCTAACTTCGTCAGTGTCAGCAAATCGTCTTAGAGTATTTTATCATGTCAAAACGCCGAGCACCTTTTTGGATGTTCGTACTAGACCTTGCCGAGCGCAGAGGCATTTCCGTGGAGGAAGCGAAACCCCTGGCCGATGACCTGTGGCCCAGCATGGACTCCGAGGATAGGTGTCCATTCCAGGAGATGGCTAGACGAGAGAACATCAAACGACGAGCCGGCGGGGCCAGCTGCTCTCGCCATCCACCCCCCACCAAACGGGATCCAGCTCCCCAATGAGAGCTCTAACGAAAGAACACGTCGGGCATAATCAATAAATCCGCCGTTTACCTGATTCCATGCTTTTCTCCTTTCGTTAGGCATTTACGTACATAGATACCATTTATTATAGTTAGTTCCCGGCCGATGCTCTTAGGTAGCAACCGACCGAATATTAATCACGGGAAATCTCTCCTTCAGATATCCTCTCCCACACCCTCTGTCCCGCGTATATCTCTTCCCGTAGCCTCCCCTCAGTCGCACATCTCAGAAGCATTTACACGAAGCAAGATGGACCACAAGAAGCAAACCCCCATGACAAGCTGTGTGTCTAGACCAGAAAGTCCATTGTACAATGATGCATTCTGGCTTTTCGTGGGTGGCATGCAACGCCAGCACAAAATCTCAATGAGTGAAGCAGTGACCGAGGCCAGTGAACTGTGGCCACTCCTGACCCC
>NW_003803452.1:0-1060 GCF_000255335.2 Galendromus occidentalis
GGATGCGCTGCCATCCCTCTCTCAGTAGGTAGACCACCTGTATAGCAGAATGATGTTCTGTTCCCGAATTACTAATCCCTCATTAGGTGGAGAGCTACGACTCCCTTGAGGAAACCTTGTAATTTCCACGAAGGCTCCTCCCCAGGGGGAACCCCTCGGTAATCGCTTACGGAAGACGACATCATTACAGTCTCAGCTGGGTTGATTCCAGTCAATAGTCTCTCGAAGCGCTCCTCTATCTCAATCATGGTCCTCGTCGCTTCCTCTCCGCTGCCCACAACTTTGAGAATTCCAATGCGTATGCGATAAGGAAATCAGAACGATTATTAGTCCTCAATACCAGAATCCTGCCTCTCACCTAACCAGTCGCGGATTCACGCATCAACCTCACTCTCGGATGTTGCAGGTTCACGCTGAACGAGCTCTCATCCGAATCATCTCACAGTAATGTGTCTCTGCGACTTTTTTGTCACGAGCTTCTGACAGCCTCCAAAGTGGGCCAGATTCCGCTTAGATCCTCTCCGGTGTTCGCGAACGGTCGAGATTCAATGAAGCGGAAAATTGGGGAGCGGCACGAGCTTGTTTCCCTCAGAATATTGATCGATCCATCCCCAAGGATTTGTTTAGTCCTCAATGATAATTCTGCGGGCAAAGTTCGAGCGAAGGAGAAGGGAATCACGGGATTGGAGACCGATTAATGGATTGTGACGCTCTTTCCCTGGACCACACGAAGGACTTCGTCAAAATAAAAGTCTCCCGCGTCGGAGTCGGTTCACGAAATGGTGGAATCCCAAGGGATGATGGAGGATAGAGTTCGATATTCTTTTCGCCCGGTGACCCATCAATCGCGTCTATCTACTGTGACGCCATTAATTCCAGTCGGGCTGATGGCGGCTAAGCTCCAGAAATTCATTCTCACTCCGAATGACTTTCCGTTTTACCGAGGTGGAGAAGATCGAAAACCCTTGAGATTATTTCCGAGAGTTTTCCTTCGGACGACAAGCTTGGGGAAGAGGCTCTCCTCTTCGCTCTGATAGCTTGTCTCAGCGCACTCCTCCTC
>NW_003803453.1:0-1153 GCF_000255335.2 Galendromus occidentalis
GAAAAGACCTTCAACAATTTAGTTGACCTCATCCTGACAGAAGCAGCTCGTAGCGAATCCGAGAATCCAGAAGAAGTTACAGCCATGTTCACCGAGATGAACCTGCGATCCGGAAACCAGCGTAGGCCGTTTCGTCGATACACGAAACCCCGACCCGCGATGCATCAAGAGAACAGCTAGTCAGCACATCACAACAGAGCTCCTCAAAGTCATCGAGGGTAACGCCTCCTTGCAGGTTCTGCAAGAAACCGGGACATATAGCAAGGAACTGCTACGCCAGGAAACAAAATCCTAGGAGAAGCACTACGGCCAATATAGCCGAATGCTATTGCGCTCTGGCGGAGAAGAATGGAGATCATGACTCCGTCTTCTTGGGGGAGGGTCGAGAATGGGTTCTCGACAGCGGTGCTACTCACCACATAGTTAATAACCGCAAATGGCTCTCGAACTTCAAGAACGAGGAGGACATCCGGAATGTTAGGCTCGGCGGTGCGAGAACTCTTCAGGTTAGAGGCACTGTTGACGTCACCCTAACAGTTCTCCGCGGGGAAGCAAGTTCCACCATCACTCTCTGTAATGTACTCTACGTCCCGAGCATGGGAAGGCGATTGATTTCGCTCAGTAAACTGGCCAGTGGGAACTTTGATATAAAAGTTCTACCCCATGCTATCATGGAGGACAGGTCCCTAGTCGCGGAACTCAAGAATGGACTATATGTCATCGACGCTCTACCGGCAAGCCCAGCGGAGAGCAAGCAAACTGAATCGGTGATAGATTCAGTATCTCTTCGGTCAGCGCACGAAACCTTAGCCCACGTGGGAATCGACAAGGTAAAAAGGATCCTTAATCAGATGAACATTAACTATATTAATGACTTCAGCTCGTGCGAGGCTTGCATCCGCGGCAAGCAGACCAGGCATTCGGATTCACCGAAATCACCTGGGTCAGTCGCTAAATTCACCGGAATCATACATGGGGATCTCGTGGACATCGGGATCCGATCCCTAGGAAATGCTCGCTACTACCTCTGCCTCACCGATGAATTCTCAAAGTATCGTAAGGTGTATCTGTTGTACAGCGAGGACCAAACAGCGAACTGCATCAAGCTCTACGCAAAATGGTACCACAACATCACAGGACAACAACTTCGACG
>NW_003803454.1:0-5257 GCF_000255335.2 Galendromus occidentalis
GCGCCGCCGCAGAATTCCGACGTTCGCGCTCGAATGTCAAATTTCAAATCATTCGACTTTCGGGCGCGAACGTTGTGAAAGGCGCATTGTTGTCGCGACTTTCATCGGAGATCCCGAGATTGCCCTCTGCTCGCTGATTGCTTGTAAGCTCGCTCCCGTCCAATAGCTTCCACTTTACCGGAGTGAGTTCTCCTCTATTGCCAAGATGTCGAACGGATTCAGAGCAAGAAACAACCTGGAGCGGTACGTTAACGAATCCGGGGCAGCCATACTGACCGTCGAAGAAGATCTTCTCAAAGGCAAGGTATAATGTAGAGCTCATTACACAAGGTATGCAAGAAAGCCATCAGAGCGAAGAAGAAATCCCACGAGACTCAGCACCTCGAATCAAAATGTCACACGAAGGCTCTCGCTCACAGAGACGCGTACAGCCAACAGCTAGCCTCTCCAAGTTGCATCGAGCTCTCATCGAGGGAGATCATGTTCTCCATGGTGCCGAACGCTGGTGTGCTCGAATATCCCTCTCTACAACGTTCAGCATCCAGATTTCGAAGAGTTCTTGCTTAAGTACAGCACACAGGAGGTACCTGACCACACGACTCTCCGGAAAACCTATCTCAGGAAGCTCTACGATGACGCCATCCGTCAGATACGCTCTTCGATCGAGGAACACCCTATTCGGATATCCTTGGACGACACGACTGACGCGAAAGGGCAGTACATCGTCAACACAATAGTCGGCCGGCTCGTCGCGGCACAACCGATGACACCGTTCCTGTTGAATTCTGACATCGTAAAAAAAAACAAATAATACCACGGTGGCACGAGCTTTCATGAAGTCCCTCAGTATCCTCTGGCCTGACGGAATACAACATGATCGAGTCCTTCCCTTCGTAAGTGACGCTGCCTCCTACATGCTTAAGGCTGGCGATGGATTGAAGTGACTGTTTCCGAGGATGATCCACGTGACGTGAATTGTTCACGGAATCCACAGAGTGTGTGAAAAGATTCGAAAATCATTTCCAAAAGTCGACGCGTCGGTTGCTAATTTCCAAAAAATATTTCGCAAGACTCCTTATCGCATCCAACGATTCCGTGAACTAGCCCCCGGAGTGCCTCTGCCTCCTCGACCGGTGAAGACGCGCTGAGGTACTTGGGTGGCGGCGGCGTTGTATTATGCGGAAAATTTCGGGTTGGTACGATTTGTCGTAGACCAGCTTGATTCAGAGGATGCCGCGGCGATCGGGAGCGCGCGACGACTGATGCGTTGTTCCGGGGTCCGATCCGACCTCGCCTTCATCGCGAGCCATCTCTCAGAACTTCCGGTCCTCATTGAGACGATGGAATGCACGACCCTCCCACTCAACGAGTCGTCATCAACTCCCTGTTAGGCTCAAGAGCTGCCGCCATCAAGGCGAAGTTCTGCACTGTCCTCCAAAATAACCCCAGCCTGGACACCATGCTCCGAGTCCAAGGAACGCTCTCCGGCGAGGACAGCGGCGAAAACCTGCACTCGCCTGTCACCGCGATCGCCGCACTGACTGAGCCACGCGCCACTGGCAAGCGTTGATGTTGAGAGGTCCTTCCCCGCCTACAAATTACTGCTTTCAGGCAGGAGACAATCGTTGACTATGGAGAACTTGAAGCTTCATATCATTCCTATGTGCCTCGTCAGGGAAACCGATTCCGCAAGTTCAAGGCTTCGATAACGCGTCGGGAGCTGATTCTATCCTCCCGCTTCCCATCGATGAGCGGTAGTTCGCTTGTGCGGAGCTCTCCGGTTCAATTTTCAGTTTTTTCTCCATTCATCCTCAGTCTCCACAAAATAAATGGGGCGGCTAACTTATCATGGCGCGCCTCCTTGCTGCCATGGTGGACTCTGCGGCACACGAAGGACCTCGAGGCACCACAATCGCATTTCAGGCTGAGTTCCGGGCTTTTTAGGCATTTCAAAAGAAGTACGGCAATTTCAGACGGTTTTATTGATTTGACTGATTATCCTATCCTATCCTATCCTATCCTATCCTATCCTATCCTATCCTATCCTATCCTATCCTATCCTATCCTATCCTATCCTATCCTATCCTATCCTATCCTATCCTATCCTATCCTATCCTATCCTATCCTATCCTATCCTATCCTATCCTATCCTATCCTATCCTATCCTATCCTATCCTATCCTATCCTATCCTATCCTATCCTATCCTATCCTATCCTAGTTCTTGCCAGCATACACGAGCGTGCTGTAAGGGCCCGGAGCCTTGAGAGGCCCTCTCGGGAAACCTTCGCGCAGGCCTCGCACCCGTCTTTGTCTCCCGTTACGGCCGATGAGCTCATCAGATTAAAAGTCTTCGTCGGGTGGAGTGAGTACTCAAAGGTGATGTCTGCTATTTCCTTGAGCCCTTCGCCTTCGGAACGTCCCCTTAAAAATGCCTCGCACCTCGTCGGCATGCTTTCGCATTCCCTCCCTATGTCAGTCTTGCTTCGAGTTCGGGGCGGGTCGTGTTCGTTGCTGGCTGGCGCTTTCTCCCGCGAGGCACAAAAGAATCGCTGAAAGGGAGGACCGTTTGAGAAGAGGGATTTCAATACGTTCGAATATGCGTGAAATCACGCAGAATATGTGGAAAATTTTCGTGAGCCGTTGATGATTTCCGAGGACATGATCCCAGAACAGTCGGCGACGTCGATAAATTCCTGGGAATCGTCGTGACGCCGGCGCCGCACCTCGCCGCCTGTTGTAGACAGGAACGTCGACTCAACACCGACGGATGACTCATCTGGGTCGCTGGAAGCGTGCGAGAGCCCCAAGCTCGATGGGACGACGGAAAGATTCGGACTGACGTGGAACTCCTCGACGTCATTAAGTATGCACGATGGTATCCAGCTGCCCAGAGCGGCGGAACAGCTGGTCCAAATACACGATCGGTATAGCCGTCGTCAGGGAAGACCCCTGACGACCGAGACGCTGTCCTATACCAGGACGAAGACGGTTACTTTCCGGAGCCTACCGAAGTCAAACCTTCGCAGTGTTTAGCAAAAGCTCGAGCGGACTTTCGACAGGGTTCGCTGCGGAACGAATGCATTGCGAACTCTTCTCCACCGTAGGCTCGATGTCCGTCAACATGGACGGCCAATTGAAGTGTGACTGGGCGAACCCCGTCATCCAACGAATTCCGGGATGATCTACACACATACCCAGGTCGAGTCGACCGAGAACGATGTCTTCCATCGCCCTCAGGACGACTCCCCGATCGTTCAAAAGGACGATGTTCTTATTCGCGCAGAGGGAATCGGCGGTCTGGAGGAATGGACAAAGGTTCGGACCCTCCTTGTCCGGTTCTCTCCGAGCTCGCTCGAACGATCCGCTTGATAACCTTGGAGAGTACGGGATCCTCTCGTGAGTCGTGAGGCTTCGATGAGACGTCAGCGCTCCCGTCTCGAACCGACAACTCGATTAACGATATTAAGCTCAGCCTCTTCTCTCAGCTCAAGATTCGCATCAACGAGGCGTGAGAGCGCGTCGGCTTGACCGAAGTCTCCCGTCTCGGCATACTTGATCTTGGAGTCGACTCCGATCACTCGTATAGCCCAATGCTTCAGCTGTTACGAACCTCGGTATCCCTGGAATGACTGGGTCTGAAGATCTGGGCACTGGATACCCAAGGAGAATGCCGGACTGCTACTGGTACTCTTCGATCCGTCTCGCCTTTGCGAGAGCTCGATAGCAAGTGAGGTGCGCAGGCGTTCGCTACCGCCGACCATCGTGACGTGCCTGGGCACGAAATTCGCACTCGAGCAAGGCGTTTCTCAAACGGGCTCTCTCTTTATTGATATTCTCCAGGAAATACCTATGGCCATTCGCCACACTCCCGGCCAGACACCTGACAGAAGGTGGAAGGAATTTGAGATGCTAGACATTGGATCTGCGCGACAAAGTCTCGACATTGAAGTGGACATCGGATCCACAGATCCTCAAGTAATTGAGATGTGCAATGTGCAGCGTCTAAAAAGCTACAGTGACCAAAGTTTCCGCAAGATCATAGATCGTCCGCTCGTCGATCGCCGCGGGGCTCCAGGGACCCCCTAGGAAAGTTCCACGGACCCCCTAGGAGAGCCACGTTTTACTGGTCCAAAAACTTTGATTTGTGGATTCGAAGGAGCGAAGGAAATTGTTGAAAAATGCAGCTGTGGCTACCCCGTGAGTATAATCCTGTATTTTGATCTCTTATGTTGAAAAAATGAAATGAAAGAATTGAAGAATTGAAAATTGATCAATCAGCCATTGCGCCTTGCTGCAGCGTTATGGATGAATGAATGACACCTTTATTGTTAACAAACAAAAAGGGGGGGTGTTTTTAGCTTGACGGTCTGTGCGTTGGTTTGGCATGTAGCTTCCTCGCTATACGCCAAGCAAATTGGTGATTTATACGTTCGGTTCGAGCAATGGCTTTGGCTACGATGGTGATTTCACTCCGGAGAGGGTTCGGAGATTGATTCAGAAAGTTGCCTAGTAAGTTGGCACGTTTGAGTAATACATAGGTATTCATTGCTTGAGTATCTAGAGCAGCGGTTCCCAACCTTTTTGGCGCCGCGGCTCCTGAGCGAACCCAGAATTCCCCCGCGGCTCCCAGGATCCCAGTGCCCACGCGGCTCCCGCGGCTCCCAGGATACCCAGTGCCCACGCGGCTCCCGCGGCTCCTACCTACTCTCCCTTCTTTTTCCCCTAAAAGGACCATTCGCAGCTCAATTCCGGCACTCATAACTAGCATGTACATATATTGTTCACAAATATTCCGCCTCCCTCCCGTCAATTCCCCGTTAAAAAGACTGAATGGGAATCTCCGGAGACAAGCAGCTCCTGGCTGGAAAAGGTAGCCTCGCGGGCATACCAGAGCTCTCTAACAAATGAGTCCAATCTCTCTCGACGGAAGAGAAGAGTTGAGCTTCTCGAAGCTCACGGGAAAAAGCTTAGTGGTGGATGAAGTGTTCTCTGCGGGGAAGACACAAGGAAACAAAAGGTGCTCCGTGCGGTGGTGTGAAAGCGAGTGAGATTTTATTTCAGCTTCGTTCACTCCTCGATAGAGTTGAACGGAATGGCGGGAACACAACCGTGGCAGATGAAGTCGATCCGTTTCGGAACCTTCCCTTGGAATTGACAACCCTGACGGCCGGACCTACACCAGAATTCGTCCGCGGCTCCCCAGAAAACGCCTCGCGGCTCTTAGGGGAGCCGCGGCTACCAGGTTCGGCGGCTCCC
>NW_003803454.1:5277-9996 GCF_000255335.2 Galendromus occidentalis
CGAGCGAGTTGTAGAGCCTGATGTACATGGATGGTTCTGGGATGATGAATCTTCGAAATATAGCATTGACTAGAGCACCAGAGGATGCAGCGAGTTTGACAATGTGATGACAGGGGTCTAGGTCAGCTGTCATGAGTACTCCAAGGTCCCCGACATACGCGGAGACAGGCAAGGGACATTCATTGATCCAATAGGATGAGTCATCGGGTCGGGATTTAAGCACAGTACACTTTGCGGTGGATAGGGACATATCGTTTTCGGCGCACCATTTGACCACTCCATCTATCGCCCTCTGGAGTAAATCACGTGAATCGGGAGGAGTAACGGGCAATACACTTTTAAATCGTCGGCAAACATAAGATGAGTGACTTTATCAGGAAGATAGCGCGGAATGTCACTGACGAAAATTCGATACAAAAGTGGAGATAAACAGCTACCCTGCGGTACTCCCGAGGGAGCATTTTGTAAGGGGCTGGCCGTTTCATTTAATTTTACGGTGAACTGACGCCCAGTGAGGAAACTATCAATCCACGAAATAGTTTTAGTGTGAATGTGGAGGTTGGTCAGTTTCGCAATCAGAAGCTTGTGGGGTACTTTGTCGAACGCTGATTTTTGATCGAAGTAAACACAGTGGAATGGGGTTCGGGCATTTAGAAACATAGCCCAATCCTGAACCATGTACAGCAATTGGGTGTTTGTCGACCGCTTCGAAACGAAACCGTGCTGCGACGGATCAGTGTAACCGTTTGCAGAAAGATATGCCTCTAAGTGCCTGCAGAGAATTTTTTCAAATACAGCGCAGACTGCAGAGCATTGAGTTATAGGCCAGTAATTATTTATATCAGCGCGTTTGCCTTTTTTGAATAGTGGAGTGATGATACCGTAGCGAAAGAGTTGAGGAGCGGCTCCGTCCTCATATGAGCGTTGGAAGATGATGTGCAGTGGTTCTGCTAAGAAGATGGCAAAGCGCTTGAGGAATATCGAAGGTATGCCGTCATAGGATTGGCTGCAGGTGCCTTTGAGGTGCGACAGCTGCTCGTAGATTATTTCCTCGCTGAACTCGAGTCTGAAGTCTGGGAGTTTTGGGAGTTGAGCCGTTTGTAAGTTGGTAGTCGATCCTGAGGTGGAGGAGATTATTATCCAGATGGAAACGAGCGGGCCGTCTCTCCTTTTCGAAATCGCTCTACAAAATTCATATGACTCGACGCTCTCGGGACTAAATGCGCTCAGACAAGATTGGCTCACAACTGGATGCGCTCAGAGACTTTCCGCCCTCAAGGATCAGTTGCGCGAAACAAACGTGCGCATGACTTGACGCGCTCGAATGAGTTTTGGAGCAATGATCGCCAAATGCGTGGGCGCGTTCGGCCGTGAGTGTATTTGTCTCGAGCACGTATATGCAGGATCTGGGCACGAGCGTCTCGAGCGCAATTTCTCATGCGGCTCATGATGGGTTTCCATCATGGATATATAACATTAACCTTTGACAGGTTCTTCTAACTTCACGATCCTCAGCGCTTGCCAGAATTCTGAAAGATTGCTCAACTCAGTCGTGGATTCTGCGGCGATGTGGAGTCGAAGAGAAGTGCTTGCAGAACCTTCGTTCAGCGCATATTCGTGATCCAGTCACACCGCGTTTGATAAAAGTCGGAGATGTCTGCTTACTCAAAGACTCAGTCCCATCGAGAGCTCACTGGCCTCTGTGTCGCGTCCTGAGCCTTTCGGGGGGGAGAGCGCACGGACCTTCGGCAGCGTTCGTGTTTAATAAAGATGGAAACAGACCAGACATTCAGTTGACCGATTCAGTTGCTCTACCCGCTGGAAGTTTAGCGGCGAATCGAGTTTAGACTCAGGGTGGGGCGGACTGATAGTAACAAATGACGGAAAAAGGGATTCGGTATGGCGAAGTTGGCGTCGGGAGAGGATAAATGAACCAAGTCGGTGGTCCGTCGGTGTTGAGTCGACGTTCCTGTCTACAACAGGCGGCGAGGTGCGGCGCCGGCGTCACGACGATTCCCAGGAATTTATCGACGTCGCCGACCGTTCTGGGATCATGTCCTCGGAAATCATCAACGGCTCACGAAAATTTTCCACATATTCTGCGTGATTTCACGCATATTCGAACGTATGGAAATCCCTCTTCTCAAACGGTCTTCCCTTTCAGCGATTCTATTGTGCCTCGCGGGAGAAAGCGCCAGCCAGCAACGAAACACGACCCGCCCCGAACTCGAAGCAAAGACTGACATAGGGAGGGAATGCGAAAAGCATGCCGACGAGGTGAGAGCCATTTTTAAGGAAACGTTCCAAGGCGAAGGGCTCAAGGAAATAGCAGACATCACCTTTGAGTACTCACTCCACCCGACGAAGACTTTCAATCTGATGAGCTCATCGGCCGTAACGGGAGACAAAGACGGGTGCGAGGCCTGCGCGAAGGTTTCCCGAGAGGGCCTCTCAAGGCTCCGGGCCCTTACAGCACGCTCGTGTATGCTGGCAAGAACTAGGATAGGATAGGATAGGACTAGGATAGGATAGGTATAGGATAGGATAGGATAGGATAGGATAGGATAGGATAGGATAGGATAGGATAGGATAGGATAGGATAGGATAGGATAGGATAGGATAGGATAGGATAGGATAGGATAGGATAGGATAGGATAGGATAGGATAGGATAGGATAGGATAGGATAGGATAGGATAGGATAGGATAGGATAGGATAGGATAATCAGACAAGTCAATAAAACCGTCTGAAATTGCCGTACTTCTTTTTGAAATGCCTAAAAAGCCCGGAACTCAGCCTGAAATGCGATTGTGGTGCCTCGAGGTCCTTCGTGTGCCGCAGAGTCCACCATGGCAGCAAGGAGGCGCGCCATGATAAGTTAGCCGCCCCATTTATTTTGTGGAGACTGAGGATGAATGGAGAAAAAACTGAAAATTGAACCGGAGAGCTCCGCACAAGCGAACTACCGCTCATCGATGGGAAGCGGGAGGATAGAATCAGCTCCCGACGCGTTATCGAAGCCTTGAACTTGCGGAATCGGTTTCCCTGACGAGGCACATAGGAATGATATGAAGCTTCAAGTTCTCCATAGTCAACGATTGTCTCCTGCCTGAAAGCAGTAATTTGTAGGCGGGGAAGGACCTCTCAACATCAACGCTTGCCAGTGGCGCGTGGCTCAGTCAGTGCGGCGATCGCGGTGACAGGCGAGTGCAGGTTTTCGCCGCTGTCCTCGCCGGAGAGCGTTCCTTGGACTCGGAGCATGGTGTCCAGGCTGGGGTTATTTTGGAGGACAGTGCAGAACTTCGCCTTGATGGCGGCAGCTCTTGAGCCTAACAGGGAGTTGATGACGACTCGTTGAGTGGGAGGGTCGTGCATTCCATCGTCTCAATGAGGACCGGAAGTTCTGAGAGATGGCTCGCGATGAAGGCGAGGTCGGATCGGACCCCGGAACAACGCATCAGTCGTCGCGCGCTCCCGATCGCCGCGGCATCCTCTGAATCAAGCTGGTCTACGACAAATCGTACCAACCCGAAATTTTCCGCATAATACAACGCCGCCGCCACCCAAGTACCTCAGCGCGTCTTCACCGGTCGAGGAGGCAGAGGCACTCCGGGGGCTAGTTCACGGAATCGTTGGATGCGATAAGGAGTCTTGCGAAATATTTTTTGGAAATTAGCAACCGACGCGTCGACTTTTGGAAATGATTTTCGAATCTTTTCACACACTCTGTGGATTCCGTGAACAATTCACGTCACGTGGATCATCCTCGGAAACAGTCACTTCAATCCATCGCCAGCCTTAAGCATGTAGGAGGCAGCGTCACTTACGAAGGGAAGGACTCGATCATGTTGTATTCCGTCAGGCCAGAGGATACTGAGGGACTTCATGAAAGCTCGTGCCACCGTGGTATTATTTGTTTTTTTTTACGATGTCAGAATTCAACAGGAACGGTGTCATCGGTTGTGCCGCGACGAGCCGGCCGACTATTGTGTTGACGATGTACTGCCCTTTCGCGTCAGTCGTGTCGTCCAAGGATATCCGAATAGGGTGTTCCTCGATCGAAGAGCGTATCTGACGGATGGCGTCATCGTAGAGCTTCCTGAGATAGGTTTTCCGGAGAGTCGTGTGGTCAGGTACCTCCTGTGTGCTGTACTTAAGCAAGAACTCTTCGAAATCTGGATGCTGAACGTTGTAGAGAGGGATATTCGAGCACACCAGCGTTCGGCACCATGGAGAACATGATCTCCCTCGATGAGAGCTCGATGCAACTTGGAGAGGCTAGCTGTTGGCTGTACGCGTCTCTGTGAGCGAGAGCCTTCGTGTGACATTTTGATTCGAGGTGCTGAGTCTCGTGGGATTTCTTCTTCGCTCTGATGGCTTTCTTGCATACCTTGTGTAATGAGCTCTACATTATACCTTGCCTTTGAGAAGATCTTCTTCGACGGTCAGTATGGCTGCCCCGGATTCGTTAACGTACCGCTCCAGGTTGTTTCTTGCTCTGAATCCGTTCGACATCTTGGCAATAGAGGAGAACTCACTCCGGTAAAGTGGAAGCTATTGGACGGGAGCGAGCTTACAAGCAATCAGCGAGCAGAGGGCAATCTCGGGATCTCCGATGAAAGTCGCGACAACAATGCGCCTTTCACAACGTTCGCGCCCGAAAGTCGAATGATTTGAAATTTGACATTCGAGCGCGAACGTCGGAATTCTGCGGCGGCGC
>NW_003803455.1:0-2809 GCF_000255335.2 Galendromus occidentalis
CGCGGTCACGGAAATTGTGCACGAGGAAGCACTGACCCGAGAGAAGATAAAAAGCATGCAGAAATACCGAAGCAGAGTCTTCGAAGATTCCACGAAATACTGGCACATATCAATAAGGAATATGTTGAGAGGTTTCTCAACCTGAACAAGATAAGCTACCTAGATGATCTAGATCAGTGCCAGAGCTGCATTATGGGGAAGCAAACCAGAAGCTCATATCACAGTCGGCCTGAACAGGCAAAAGCAAAAGAGCCTGGTTCAATCTCAGCAGATCTTTGTAGTCCAGCTACACCGTCGCTGGGAAACTCACGACATTTTCTAATGATCACAGATGAATTTTCAGAAAGTCAAGAAAATTCTTGATGACATTGGCGCGGGGCAAACGTTCAGCAGTGCATACATTGCCATGCAAAATGGTACTGCGGAACGTGGAAATCGCACGGTCATAAATTTGGTCAGATCCGTTCTAATCAGTGCCGGTTTTGAACATAAAAAGTACCTCTGGGCTGAATGTGTCAGCTACTGTGAGGATATATTGAACATCGTATCCATACATGAAGAGCTGAACAAGTCAGCATACGAAATCATATACAGTGGCGGTCAAAATAATAGAGCCACCTAAAAACTTCGCCTTCTTTTTTCGGAGGTCCGTAACTTTTCAAAAACTCCGCCGAATCGGACGTTTTTTTTTTTGAAATTGAAGAGAATTGGATGAGCTTTCCAATGAACACGTCACTTCTGACATTTGGATGCGTTTTGGGGGACTTACAGCCATCTCAATATCGCTTATTTCCGAAATTTTCTATCTCATTTTGAAACCCTCATAAGTCGGGACGAGGGTATCGCATCGGCTCGGTGTGGTCGGCATCTTGTAGCGCGGGAAAAGAGCTGTCGATTCGTCTATTCACTTTCAAAAATCGGTTCACTTGGAGCTGAGAAAAAGTTCGTCTGCTAAGAGGAAGTAACGGTCAAAATAATAGAGCCACCCCCCCCCCCATAATAGAGCTGGAAGGCAAAAGGTCGTCTCTTTGATCCGTGCATAACTCCACGGAAACTGGTCCGATCTGAGAAAATAAAAAAGCAATTCCGCGCTACGGAAGACGGGCTTTCCGATGCGCATGCTATTTCCAGTGTATAATATCACTCAGAACCTGTCGAGGAAATCCAAATCAAGTCTTAAGTCTGGAAGCCTCAATCTTTATTGCTCGAGGATGAGGATATCCTCACAAGAAGCATGCTCTTAATGGATCATCACAATCGATTGTTCATAGAAGTTTCGTATGTTAGGTGAACCGATCCAGATTAATACTTCGTTGGGTTCCCTTAATTCTCGATGCAAGCTTTGCATCTGCGCTCCATCGACTCCACGAGCCCTATACAGACTTCCACGGGCGTATCGTACCAGGCCTTCTGGATTTCATCCCACAATTTTTCCATGCTGGAGCAGTTGTCGCGATTTATCCGGCGGTCCACTGCATCCCACAGATTTTCGATGGGATTTAAATCCGGCGATTGGGCTGGCCATTCCATGACATTGACACCTTGGTCAGAAAGGAAACTCTTCACAACACGGGATGTGTGCTTTGGGTCATTATCTTGCTGGAAAACCCAGTTCCAGGGCATCTCGACCGTCGCGTAAGGTAGCATCACTTTCTCCAGGATTTCCCTATATGACACTCCGGTCATGATGCCCTGTATTCGGTGTATTGGCCCGACTCCTTTTTTGGAGAAGCACCCCCAAACTAGGATGTTGCCGCCTCCATGCTTGACGGTTTTAGTCGTATACCGTGGATTGTGAGCGGTGTTGGGTGGCCGGCGCACGTATCGACGACCGTCTGAGCCGAAGCGATTGAATTTCGATTCGTCCGAGAACAGTACGTTACCCCAATCGAAGCCTGACGAGTGCTGCCTGCAAAAAGCTAGTCTCTTCGCCTGATTCTTCTTGGACACCAGCGGTTTTTTCCGAGATATTCTGCCCATGAGATCTGCTTCCCGCAAAGTTCTTTGTACGGTGGACACTGAAACGTGGACGCCTTCAGCTTCGAGTCTTTCGCGCAATCGTGGTGCTGTGAGGAAAGGGTCTTTTCGACTCTGTGACACAATCCGCCGCCCAAGACGCTCCGAGATCTTCTTGGGTCGGCCTCTGGTTTCTGACACTCCCGGAGTCGATTCACCTAACTTCTTTATCGCCGTTTGCACTTTTTTTCTTGAGACTTCAAGAATATTCGCGATTCCGTTCGCCGAATATCCCGCATTCTTCAAAGCTTTTATCGAACGTAGCTCCGCGTCAGTCGTATGTTTTCCACGACCCATTTCGGACTCCGAGGCACAAGTATCCACAAGCTCTTTACAATAAGGGACGATTTCGTGGAATAGAGCTCGGACTGGATTAGGGAGGCATCGTTTCGAAGTGTCCCAAATTGCCACATTTTCCCTCGCCGTCATCGCTGTAAATTCAGAGATCACCGAATTCGATCCCAATTTTTGTCGGCTAGCATCCGCCAGCTCCGATATTGATAATCTCAGATTACACTCGGAGCGCGCCGGGCCCTGTAAACTGATTCCGGAGCTATGGTCTCCGATCCTCGCCTTCCGCCTCGACAATGCCCAGATCAACCAGGCGTCTCCCTCGTCGGCACTTTTGATGTGATTTCATGCGAGTCCCCTAAAATCGTCATCCTATACACTGGAAATAGCATGCGCATCGGAAAGCCCGTCTTCCGTAGCGCGGAATTGCTTTTTTATTTTCTCAGATCGGACCAGTTTCCGTGGAGTTATGCACGGATCAAAGAGACGACCTTTTGCCTTC
>NW_003803456.1:0-6007 GCF_000255335.2 Galendromus occidentalis
CATAAATACTATAGAATACAGTGTCACATAGATCTAATCTCTGGTGGAATGGCGTTGATTATCATTCTGAATCTAAGAAGTCGTCGAGCTGCCTGACTCGATCTACTGTCGTTTTTTGAGTTGCTGAATAGGGTCCTCTCTCTTGTCTTTCTTATAGCGAAGGGCTCTAAGTCCGGACATCATCCTGAGAGACAAGGACAACATACAGTGGAGAGGCATGCTGTTGAAAGCTACCTCCTGGAAATAGCCGCGTATCTTATGGGGGATATAACCGTAGGTTGACGTCTCAAGTCCGACGGTGGTGAGGGCTTGTCGGACATAGGCATCCGGGGTCGGAACATTGAGGCTGGCTTTGCGGATCTTGGACATTTTCGTCGACACGAACGCTGGCTTCACTGACTGAACGATAACTCCGAGATTCTGATATTCACATGCGGTCGCCTGGGAGAGGAATTCCATATAGCTTTTCGTTCCCGCGTAGACGCCGAGCAGCGGCAACGGGTACATGTTCGACAAGGACGACACGTTAATGACAACTCCACTGTGTCGAGAAGCCATTCCCGGAAGAACAAGACGCATCATCAGAGTTCCCGACGTGCAGTTGGCCTGGATCATCTGATCCATGAGGTGATCACCATCGGGCACCTCGGTGAAATACTCCGGGTACGGGAAACTCATGCCGACATTGTTCACCAGCACAGCGACTTCGAGATTCGAGATGAGCTTGCGGATGACTTCATAGCAGCCGCGGTCGTTCGAAGAGAAGTCGACAGACAGGGTTTTCGTTTCAACTTTGAACTTGTCCTGGATCACGGCAGCGACCTCATCGAGCTTCGACTGAGTCCTGGATATCAAACAGATGTTGATACCCTTCTGCGCGAGCTGTTCCGCGTAGGCCCTGCCGATGCCATCGGACGCTCCCGTGACGACAGCCCATTTCCCGGCGAACTTTTTGAAGTTCACGTTGTGACCGAGGAGTTGGCCCAGGAAGCAGTGGTATGCGCCGCGGACCAATGATTGCAGCAGGCGGAGCGTACCCAAAATCAGGAACAGCAATCCCGAATACGCGATGAACCTCGACGCGAATGACATGTCGGGGTTTTGGAAAACGCAGGCCTGCTCCATTTTCGCTGAAGGGATGAAAAAAATTCTTCGGTTAGACTTGTATTTCAAGTTCCCGACCTTTTCCGGGGAATCATTTCGTGGCTCAAGGACTTCTCATTCGGCTACAAGAGAATGCAGAAAATTTCCTCCCGAAGCGAGTCGGTATACGGATTATCGTTCAGCTCCGCTGCTCATCTCCTGGTGTTCGTCCACGATGAACTGGGATCAAATTGGTTTCGCCCCTCTCATAGGGAGTGAACCCGGTAGATATTTTCAGAAAATATCACCTATCGAGGACAAATTATTCCGCGATCCGATGGGTTCCACCTGCTTCACTGTCAGTCCGTGGAGTATTTTCCACCCACCTAGAGGAAGTTTTTTGGAGCGCAATCCGAACGATTGTTGAGCGGAAACTAAGGCAGAGTTCTCCGAGCGCTTCTATTAGGGCACCAGTTGTGAATGAGCAAATTCTGTTATATCCGCGAAATCACACACCTAAACATCGTCTCGCGGACTCAACATATTTGAGACCGCTCCGCCGCAGCTTCATACATGAGTAGCACGACCGGAGCGCAGCTCAAGGTTGCTGAATGGGCTCGTGTTTGTGGAATGATCTCCTTGAATGTTCCGTTTCCGTGGAACAAGGGAACGCTCAAGGAAGATGCTAGTTGACAATGGCTGTGAGCACAGAATCAGAACGGAAGCATCCAAGTGTGCCCGTCTAAGCTAGAGGAAAATTTCTCGCATGGCGAAGCCGGCGAGTCAGAAGAAAATCCATTCTTTAATTCTCCTCGACCTGTCGGTTGTGCAGCATGAATCGTTGCATATATCAGATCCAGAGGAATCATATAAACCTCCTCAGCGGGGCGGGCTACCACGATGGTCACCAGATATCTGGGCCGAAGAGCCTACGATTCTCTCGGTTCGAAGATGGTCTCGAGCGACGTCATCGGCCCAGAGAATATTTCTCGCTCGCCATTCATATGCTGAGAGGATCTCGCCGTGGATGCTCCATCCATCGTTCGTGGGAGTTCGAGCTCAACGGCCAGAACCCTAGTCCCTCTGAGAGACTCGAAGATGTTCAATTCCCATACACTTGCACTCGACGGCACGTTCAGTGATCGTGACACGCGGAGTCCACGATAACGTGAGTTTCCGACTCACGTGGCTCCATGTCACCTCCTCAGACGGGATCTGCGCTCTCCTGAGTCTTACACGGGCTCTGACTGGTCGTCTGATGACGGCCGACAGAGATAGCCCTCACTCTTTCCTGGTCCCAGACAGCGGATAGGCGGAGAATCAAGCCGAGATCTTGCGAAAGGCTGTCCGGGAGTTACCCTGTATTTCGTCGCTCGACCCTAGGTGAGTGAAATCGACGCAGCGACTCTTCGAGGCAGCTGGGAACGAGGCGACGGACAGGGTCGACTCGACTCCGACGTAGAAGGGGAGGGTGGACCGGCGATCGCGGCGGAAGCATCATCTACTCGGCATAGAATTCCCATCGGCAAATAATCCGGCAGAGGAGTCCCCGCGGCCGAGAAATTCATCCGGCTTGCATGGGAGCACGCACTCGATTCCGCCCGCGCTGTCGAGGTCCAAGACGGCGGGCGAAATGAGCTCTGCGTCTCGAGAACAAGCGGGTGAGAAACGTTTCCGCAATGACGTAGCCGAGAACTTCGACATATCGGAAGGGATGCCCGGAGTCAGCAATCGCGTAAGTTCATGATGACGGTCTTATACCTCGAGCATATGAGCCCCGAATCGAGACACCGCAGGAAGTAAAGTCTCAGTCTTCGGAAACCAGCCTCCGACACGCCGTATGAGCTCATTAACATCGTGTGTCCTTTTCTGAGTCTCACCCAGGTAAACGTGAAATTCTAACTGGCCGCATTCACAAGAAGTGTAATGGTATGCAATTGATGGTTTTCCCGGTGCCGCGAGGACTTCCCGGAGATTTTGCTGCCATCGAGCTGGTGGCGTCGAAGGACCCAACCTCAGGGAGCTGATTGAGAGAGCTTTCGACGATGCTTCCCGCGATGCACCGACTCTGCTCTCGGAACACAGTTTCCTCGAGGAAGAAGGATACCGATACGTATCTCGTAATCTCGTCGATCGGACGAAGTAGTGCGGTGGGAATCCCGCCGGTTTTCCTCACACTGGACATCGAAGCGCGATGTACGAGGAAGCCAAGATCATCGCTTTGGAAAACAGGTCAAAGCTCTGCGAGACATATCTGGCTTAAGTCAAAAATACATCCGGGCTGAAAAATACGAAGGAGCTGCGCGCTCTGTCAGATTTTGTCTCCGATCAGATCGAATGTTTTTCCTGAGGGATCCGTGCCAGAAACGCGATGCACTAATCGAAATACTCGAGTTGCCCGAGACTCGCACACAACGCTTGATTGATGAGAGGACAGGACCGAGTTCGTCGCTCGCGACAAATCGGAAATCGAAAACATACGATGATCGAATTCCGTCGACCATCTGAAGTTCTCAGGGAACAGTTGTCTTCTATCGAAAACGGAAACTATTGACAGCTGAAACAAGGAGGTTGCGAGAGTCAATGGTGTCTTCGCTCATCACGATTTGCCATATCCGCCGTGAGAAGGAATGACGTCCAAATACGTGAAATTCCCCCCGCCGTCTTCGAGTGACGTCGGAGAAATTTTTCAACAACAAGAGCCATTCAGCTTCTCAAGGCTGAAGGCACCACATCCGGTTGGAGGGTGAAAAGATAGGAAGCGGGGATCGGATATCGCAAGTGCCTCGTCGACGATGCCTCTTGATTATGATAGTGGGCAGTAGATGAGAGGAGTTCGTTGCAATTCGACAGGATAAGCCGAAGGATTTTATCGACTTTGAATAAAACTCTTCAACGGACGCCTAGTCAACACGTAGAAACCGGGACACTTTTCCAGAGCTCCACGAACACGCACTATGCGGACTCTGACACTTCTCCCATAGATCTCATTAAAGCGGGAGCGTCGCCCATCGGAGAGGAAAATAAGCGACGCATGCTAAATCTACGAATTCCGCATGACAATGACTCCGTGATGCTTTCGGTAACCACGAAGAAAAAACCGACATCCCACGCGAGACAGTTCGGTGATTCGACAAGATACTCGAATTAGACGCAATTTCTGACGGCTAAGGATTTCGCCGATTCGCCTCGCGTCAGGGGACTAAAATCACCTGTTGGAGATGCGGAATCGACTCGATTGTTTATCGACACCTCGATGACCCCCCAAAGCCAGTTTCCATTTCTTTCTATGCAAGAAATGACGTTTGGCAGCATTTCCGACTTGACGGGGAGTTTTTGGCTCGTCAGAAGAGCCGATCGACAGGATACATAAGTAGAATCTGCAATTCTTCCACACGGATCTTTCACGAGCATCCCCGCCGGATGACTCTCCGGAATAACCAAATACTTGCGCGAGATCCCAATGCACACGATTCGAGCAGTCACAATGGGACACGATCCCGGGAACGCGGGAAAATAGAGGAAATTTCATGGCTTACCTCTGCGTAGGCACTATTCTCTGTCCAATGAAATGAAGCTCAGTCCGGTAGTCTTCGTTTCAGCAACGTCAGCAGAACGCCACGGCGAGCCCGAAGGAAAGTCTTTGCTCCGGCTGGTTGTATATCTCTCGTCACCTCTTCTCTCAGCTGAGGGGCCGACGTAAGGGTTTGGCGCGCGAATTCAAAAAACACTTCTCGGGACCAACGACGCTGATGTGAATTCTGCCTAGCCTAGATGAAACTTTGCAGCGTCGGGACTGTGTATTCCGGTCTAGATCCAGCGCTGTCCTAATTCTGGTGGCCGATCGAAAGGAAATCTGTCTAAGACACCGACATCAATGATTCAATCAGAGCAGCTTTAGCTCTTTTATAGCTCGTTTCTCCGGATGAGAGACCCGTACCATGAAAGGAGAGAAAGAAAGTCGGGGAATCGAGAATCGGAGAATCAAAAATCGGAGAATCGAAAATCGGAGAATCGAAAATCGGAGAATCGAAAATCGGAGAATCGAAAATCGGAGAATCGAAAATCGGAGAATCGAAAATCGGAAAATCGAAAATCGGAGAATCGAAAATCAAACATCGAAAATCGGGGAATCGGGGTAGAACCAGGGGAGCGACCTCTTGTGTTGGTAGGGAACCGCCCAGCCACTGTCTCTCTCGGCGCGGAAGCTCCTCACGGTTCTCGAACTCGCCGTACCGGATATGTACGCATGTACTCTAGCCATGATTCGGAGGGCCGAAGCTGTCTGGTTCAGACGAGGACCATCATCTCGGCTAAAGTTCATTTCATTGGGAAGCGTCTGGGATCTGATCATCAACTACGCTTGCTTCTCGGTCGGGGTGGGACACCTAGGACCCCATCGCCCGTGCTAATTATCATCATCGACTCCCTAGCCTCGGCGAATTCCCCCCCCTCAGATCGGAGAAAAGAGACTCCACGAACGTTTGTCTCCTTACGCCACTCGTGATAGTCTGGGATTCCTTCTGGGATATTCGCTCACAATATTCGATTCTGAGATAAGAGAACCGTCCTCGAGAATATTGAACTCTTCAGATATGAATAAATCTCTGTCAAGATCATACGTTTGCATAAATTCGTGAAGGAGCTCGCATCTGGCGATTCAGGAGAGCTGCGCTACCTTGATTGAATCGATCCAAGAGCCAAGAGGTGACTCCTCGACCGGAGCCATCGCCGAGCGAGCTAAAATCTAACCTTTCTCCGAATTGAACTTGGGCTCGGATCAAAGCTGCGCCCTAATCAAACCAGGGGTCGAATCGAACCCGCGCTCGTCGCGCACGACGATTGGAGCCCAAGTACATTTGAGCGCAGTGTATATTCACCCAGGTATCAGAGAAAGAAAGGTGAACACCCAGGAATCAATCCG
>NW_003803456.1:6148-54749 GCF_000255335.2 Galendromus occidentalis
GATGGGCTCTGGGCTCAAAGTCGGGGAGGATTCAGCCTGTTTTACACAAATGGAAGTGCGCCGAAAACTGCCGGGAGGGCGAAGCTGACCTCCGCTGGTGCTTTTCGGAAGTGCACGATCCTGCCAATGAAACGCTTCGAGACTTCCGAGCTCGTTGAAACATTTTGCAACCGGAGACCTGCCAGTCCCAGGCTGAGGGAGATGAGGAACGCTTCCGAACGGGCGTATGCACCCTCCAAAGCCTAGCAGCGTAATTGCTGCATCAGGAACTATCACACTAGGTATTCAATTCTGTCCTGGCCGCGCGCATTCGACCTTGGATCGATCAGTCGCAATGATTGGTCCCTAGTAGGAGTTGAGATTTAGATAAAGGGATACTAGGATAGGATTTCTCTTTCGAGGCTTCGAAAGGCGTTGCATGCGGACACCTTTCATCTCGATTGGAATCAGGAGCATCGACAAGCGAAGATGCCGATTGACCTGACCGTGATTCAAACGATTTCATTTCGAAACGGCGGGATAACCCAGCTTATCCGGTTTGTTTGGCGCGAACGCCAGAGCGAGATTGGTTTTTAGGGGCTTGTCTTCGCTGCAGTCGTGGAAACGTCGAGGATCACTGCTGCGACTAACCATGTACGAGATTCGCAGCAGAACGAGTCGGACCCTTCTCCGACGCTCGCGGGGAACCGAGCTATCTACCAGAATTTCCGCATCTGATCACTCATTGATCCCTTCATCGTTGTGCTGGAGACTTCCTCTGCCACCTCGCTGGAATTCTTAGTCACTGAGCCTCCAATGAGCTGGACAATGGGAGTTCAAGTGGAGGGCCCACCATGGTTTCAGAGTGCCTTTGTTTTCCATCCGAAGGGCGAATGGAGTTCCCGCGATATCTTGTGGGCTCTGGGCGTGGTCAGGCTTATTGGTTGCGATATCGCACGTCAAATATCTTGAGCCGATTTGAACTTTCCTCGTCCATCAGCGCATTCAGAATGACTAGGGCTGGAGATTTTCCGCGCTGATCGCGGAATTCGCGGAAACCGCGATTTTCGTCTCTTCCTGGCGATTCTCGCAAATTCGGTTACTCCCGAAGACAGGAATATGATCATCCAATCACTACCTTCCACCGTGAAAGGGCAGTGAAAACAACAACTTGACTGTTCCCTTGACTCCGAAGAAGCAGTCGGAGTCGAATAGGCTCCTATTTCAGATGGTCACAGACCTCTCTCGGACGGACTCGAAAAATTCGAGATTGATCGAAGGCACACCTACCTTCCGCGAATTTCAATGAAATTAAGCGAGTTCCGCGACTCTCGATCGAATTTTGCGCTTACCGAGATTTCCACCCTCATTCGCCGCGAATAGCCCGCGAATTTCGCATTTTTTTCCCGCGAAAAATCTCCAGCCCTAATAATGACTCCATGCTCATGGATCCTGCCTCAAACGATGGCATCGGACCCTCACTAATCCGTAGATCAGGGAAAGCGTCAGAGCTGACGACAAAACCGAAACCCATGGTATCCAAGCAAACGGCACGCGCCTTGGCGCCGGGCTCAGCGACTCTTTCGCCGACGACCATCAAATATATCCATTTTCAAACTTCATCTCGGGAGCCTCTCATGCCCCTTAGGGAACCCCTGCCAGAAACCTCACGCTTTCGGGCAGATGAGATGAGTTTCAGGTGCGAGTGCCGCACCTGAGACTGGCGGAGAGAAAACCGACGCCGCAGGGGGGCAGAATGCGAAAATAGGAGGAAAAAAATTCAAGTGAGCGATTCCGCTATTTGGGTGACTAACATCCTTATCGAATCCTCGAAATCGGGAGGCACATCAATCTCGTCTATATTTTGATCCACGAGTGCGTAACGAACAGCTGAAGTAGCCCTCTAAACACCACCCGATCCCAGACGTTGAAAAGGTCGTTGGAGTGCTTCGCGGAAAAAACAAGATCAGCTATCGATATGGAAAAAGAATTTACCAGTGAGCTTGATTGAGTCGAGATGAACGTTCAATGCACCATCCGGGGACAATATAAGATCTTTGAGATACCTAGTGAATTTCATGAAGACTTGTCATACTACGGAATATCTGTCAACTTTCACATGCTCTCCGATCTCTCCTTTTCCCGATTCAGATTGGCTGGCTTGCGAGAATGGAAGTAACTAAGATCTCCTCGACAAGGTATTGTTGGCCCGAGTGAGCCTCGAGAGCGGTTTGATAGCGGACTCCCGATCACTAAGACGATCTTTGAGTAAACACGCATCCATCTTTCGCCGGAGATACAACGGGAGTTGTAGAAGTCGTACAACTTTTCAGGAGGAGGACGCCAAGTGGCTCGGTCAGGTTCCCATCATACTCCTGGTTCATACGGCCCGCCTCGAGTCCATCCCGCCGACTCCAAGGGTTGGTCGCCCTGTGAAACCTCTTGCAGACCGCGGGCCCAGAGCCAAGAAAGCAGAATTGGGTCCCCTCCTGGATGCGTCAGCCAATCCGCTGATTTTCGCTGCCAAACTGACCTTACATTCTTCTGGCGATCGTTTGAGGTCACAAGCCTTGGCACGAATATCTGGGGAAAACCGTGAGGCTCCATCGACTTCTCGAGAGACGGTAACCTGCAATTCACGACCGTTCTCGCCGGAAGAAGCTCTTGCTCTATATATGTACTGCAGATTGACCCGATCCTCATACTCTCTGCTCCGGGAGACGTCGAGGCGCCTCGGCCAAAATCTCTTTCCATCCTACAAAGAGATTCAGATTGCGAAAAACGCTCGTTGTTCATCGATAGAGAGCGTTCTGATAACTGAAAACAGGATGGTGCTCTGCAAGCAATTTTAGATCTCACTTGTAGACGTCTATGTCAGACCAAGAGTCTATTCTTTCGTCCCTCTGGAGCTAGGGGTTTCCGGCAACCAGGATTGCTGTAGTATAATCCGGTACCCGGTTGTCCCCAATATTGCCGTCCGATGAAACTAATCTTCACGAAGGAATCGAATGAGGCTATCTTGCATGAAACTCAGATAATGTCCAGAGGGGCAATGCTGCGGCCGTCATGGGTACCATGGCCACCTACCAGGGGCCACACCTAGAGCTACAACTGTAGAATATCGTGGTAGCCATAGTGGAATGAATTAGAGTCTGGAAATTATTTCAATAAAGACCCAGATGATGAGCCCTCAAAAAAAACTCAGATAATAGAGTCGCAGATAAGGACGCTTGTCCCAACAGGCTTTTCGATCCGAGGCGTCAATATTTCCGTGAACCACAAGTTCGTGCTGACAATGGTACATATATAGATGGCAAAAAAGTCAACGCTTTGACTGCGCAAGATCGACTCAGACTTGTTATATGTACAAGGTGGGGCAGTATATTCTCCCAATTTTGTTTTGCTCATGGAATCCGAACCATGAGGGCTAACGAAGTTCTGTTTGCGGCAGAATGTTTGGGAGGACTCGCCCTCTCAGAAAAAAAAAATTCCTTCGGTCCGATATCTCCAAGCTGGAGAACAAGAATCAGCGGGAAAGCAAATGGGTTTTCCCACAGAAATCAATACCGAGCTTTATGAGAATGACGTTAGCTGAACTTCAAAACGCCAACTTTGAACGTCCACCTGGTGAGGAGTCTCGGACCATACGATTTTTTTTCTGAAACTGCAAGTCCTCGTGGTCATTCTACTGCAAGCAGGATTCCGCTAGCCGCCTTGGTTCAGATTTCATGGAGATCATTCAAAATGGGGAATTTATACTGCCGCACCCTGAAATTGTCAGTCTACAGTGAAGCAATTGGAGGAAGGCTCACAGCGACCCCCAGATGTCACATCGACGCTGACAAGTTTTGAGCCTTCGCTTCGCAAACGAAAAACCGTCTGACCAAACTTCACCGATGGTTCCCAATGACACCTACGGTCCACAAAATTCTCGACCATGGCGCTGACATTGTGCGGCATCACGCAGTCCCCATCGGGTCATTGACGGAGGAACCTCAAGAAGCACGACACAAGGAAATCCGGCATTTCAGACTCGACAATACGGAGTCTGAAATACCTGGAACCATACTGGCCATGTTGATGGTTCCCTCCGACCCTCTGGTGGCCAGCTACCGTGAAACAATACAACGACGACTCAAAGATCTGGATCCTAGGGTGGCAGCGTTGTAGGCGAAAGAAGCGTCTGAATCAGGTGGAGGAGATCCAAGTTGTAATTTGTGATTCACTTTCCTCCGATTTGTCCGACTCCGTAGCAGAACCTGGTCCGATCTGATGAGAGACTTGAGAACCGGATCTCATTCAAGAAGTTCCATCGGCTTCATGGATTTTTAGTTTTATCGAATACCAGCCGTGGGGGCGCTCCGCGCCAATCCTTATATTGCTGTATCTACAGGAGTCTCTATGTGAGAGACTTTGGCGCATGACTTCGGAGTGATATACTTCTGGGATCTGTGTTGCCGTTGGATCAGCTCGAGTTCGTCGCTGTTGGGAAACATTAGCTTCTCAAGCGGCTTGTGCTTCTTCGGCTGAGCTGTTTTCTCTATATCTCCGAATTCTGTCGCTTTCTAGCTGTCGCCGGCGCTGATTACCACGAGAGATCTTTCTCGATTTCGGCATGACGTATGCGAGAACTAACTTCACGAGCAGCTCATCAGTACTTCTACTCTGACAGCGAGATGATATGTGGAAGTGTTTGCATCGTTCTCCGGGAAAATAAATCACCCCTGCTAAGTGTGAACCTGTGGGGAGCATCGCAAATCGTTTTCGAGCAAGCTCGCTCCTGATCATGAGTCAGAAGCCAATCTCGTTCGCAGCCAATGAGAGGACGATGTATCGGTTTTTCGAAGTTTCCCGAAGAACGGCGCATCGAAACGGAAGCAAACTGTCGGCGACTACGGTCGATGAGCGTCTTCATCGGTCGGAATCGTTAAATCCTCGACATCGAATCGAGGACGCTAGCAGTAGAGCGTACTGACGGACGGGGATAGCTGCTTTATTATATAGGGAGGAGGGGATCGGGTCGCCTTAAGCAGCTAGGTTTCGGCGTGGGCGAATAAACTAAAAAAAAAATAAATAAAATAAAAATAAAAAATCTATATATTTGTGCAGATGAGACTGAAGTCGTATTCCAATCATCACCCCCTTATCGGAGAGCTTGGATGATTTGAAAAAACGGCAAAATATTTTTCCATCTATTTTCGCGTTCTGCCCCTCTGTGGCGACGTCGGTCGCGAAAAAACCGGGTTCAGAATCAACTCAGGATTCCATGCGTTCGATTGAGCCCAGGGATAAATGAGTCAACACACGGGAAATTATAGGATGAAACTTTGTCGCTTCAGACCTGAAACTTGATTTCTGTGAAGGATAATATGAAAATCTCGTCGACTGCTCCGGATTCGGTGATTCCCGCGCGCAATCGATCACATTGTCCAATTAGATGAGAGCACCGTGATGATGAGAGCACCTAGGACACGCCGGCCTGCGAGGCTCCCACTAGACAGGTTGTGAAGGATCGACCAGTGATCGTTCTATTGACCGGGCACAGGAAACACTCCGAGACGCCCCGGGAATCATTCGTTCCGAGGCCCAGTGGGAAGCAAAATCAGACTTCCAAGAGCCGAAGATTCGCTCCAAGCTCTGCTGCAAGTGATAAGCGAAAGTGCAGAAGATAGCGATTCAGCATTCGAAGTCCAAAGTTCATGTGACCGGCCCACCATGTGCTCTACGAAGCCGACGCCGAGCATAGACTACTCGAAAAGGAGCGGGTACTTCAGGACTCGTATCGTTTGGCCGAATGTTTTCTTTTTCATATTCCTCCACTGTGCCGCTTTGTACACGGTCTTCGGATGTGCTCACCTCTGGAGTTGGAAAATCTTCTGCGTCTGGTACCTGACCGCGTGTCTCTCGGCATATTCCGTGAGCATAGGGGCTCATAGACTTTGGTCGCACAGATGTTTCAAAGCCAGACTGCCCTTGCGTATAGTTCTCATGTTACTCAATTGCATGGCCGGGCAGAACGACCTCTTCGTCTGGTGTAGAGATCACAGGTAACGCATTCCGTGGCCACCGATATGACGGAAACGGAGGAGAAACTTCTTCCGGAGCTCATTTTATTATTATCGCTCTCCGCTTGCAGACTCCATCATAAGTATACGGACACCGATGCCGACCCGCACTCGACGACTAGAGGGATGTTTTTCGCCCACATGGGCTGGCTGATGCTGAAAAAACACGATGCCGTCATAGAAAAAGGCAAAAGCTTAGATTGTAGCGACCTTCTTGGGGATCCCGTCATACGTTTCCAGCGGCGTTTCTACATCCCCTTGTATTTCTTGGGTGTAGTCATCGTCCCCTCATGGATAATATATAGGTGTTTCGACGTCCCGTTGCTCTTCGCTGTTGGGACTTCCTTGACTCGATACACATTCCAATTGCACAACACTTGGTGCATAAACAGCCTGGCGCATTGGTTCGGGGACCGACCTTACGACAAGAACATCAAAGCGTGCGACAATCCCGTTATAAAATGGCATCTGATCGGTGAATGTTTTCACAACTACCACCATGTTTTCCCATTCGATTATAAGTCCTCCGAGTTTCCGTTCACCATTTTCGATACATCGTCCTCACTCATAAGACTGCTCTCTTACGTTGGACTCACCTACGACCTGAAAGAAGCGTCTCAAGAAGCGGTCGCCAGGCGCAAGGAGAAAATCGGACAAGATGGAGGTCTCTATTGATATGTTTCTACACCTCAACGGGATTTCAATCACCTACTCAATTTCGGAATAAATATTCTCCGTGGGAGGGAGATGTCTGCTGAGTTCGGAAATTCTGCGAAATCACTCTTTAATCCATCCCGGATCTCGGCTCCCTCTCCGCCGCAGGGAGTTGCGGGAGCAGGTACTGAAAAATCCTCTGTCTCTCGATGAAAGCGATAGGAATCGGGTCGCATCGCGATTCCGTGCGACCCGTCTCCGAGAAAGTTCTTCCCGCATGACTATAATCTTCGTGTAAAGAGTTCAGTCGGAGTGAAACTGCGGAAAAAGAGGAAACTTCCCGAAAGCGACGAATGTAGGTGATTATGTACATTGCGTACAATATCGCTCCTGATCGGCCGGGGAAACGGTGCGACCACTCACCTCAGTTCGTGATGTGAGACGCAAGCGGTACATCCGAGGAGAAGCGAGCATCGTCGGAATGGTAATAAGGCGAGGAATATGTGCTCAGAGTACCCGCACCTCTGGCAAGACTTTCTATTAGACCTCTCACGGAAATGAAATAAAGTGTCGGACCGCTGCGGGCTTCGGTTACGCTCTCGTCTGCATCCGTCTGAATTTCCCTGAGAATTGTGCCAGCGGTTACGCGAAATTCCCGTCATTCGACCTTCGATACATGAAATTAAGGAGAATTCCGATTCAGCCTCCCTGTGTACCGTGCAAGATCCGATACCGCGTCGGGGATCAGCTCAAGACACTCCTAATCGAATTCGCTTGTCATACAAGATTCGAATCCCAGTGAATCCTCTTCCTCTCCCGATGTGGGTAAGTACGTCCACCACGATGCTTGCATTTCGGTTCTCGATCCATTCAGGCGTCTCGGAAGAGGCCTATCGCGCTCCTGTGGCCTCTCATCGTTTTTTTTTTCTCTCACAGACGACCCAAGCCGCTCTTGTCCTTTTATCAGGATTCCTGCATGTTATATCTGCTCAAGATGAAGCTGAACCGAATATCGAGAGACAGGTTGACGATCCGGATACAGGCAGGACGATGGTACATGAAATTTGGGCTCCCGAACTTTTAATGTTATTCATATCATAGATGGAAGGGCGCCAAAGACTTGAGGGGCATTTGGATGCTAACTCTATGCTGAGCGGAAAAAATTCTATCCTGAATTATTCTAGCGAGGTTTGGTCGAAAGTAAGGGTTACGAACTCGAAGAGCACAGCGTAGTCACAAGCGATCAGTGAGTCCTCATTCATTCACCTACCATTTTGTGCACCGATTTCCAGAGGAGTAAAAAATCCTCCAGAACTCGAACCCTTCGGCTACCTTCCAGAGTTGTCATCCAGCTGCATCGGATACCCTATGCTCGGAACAGTGGGCCCTCCAGCGAGCCAAACAAGAAAGTGGTTTTCCTCGCCGCACCCCTGTTTTGTTCGTCGTCATTCTATATCGACGATTTCCCCAACAATACAGTCGGTAAACAATCCATTCGGTCCTGAAGATAATCTTCCCCTAGGGGTCCCTCTACTCTAGATCATCGGATAAGCTCTCGCACTCCACAGCCTTCATTTTCGCGGACAGCGGCTACGACGTGTGGCTTGGCAATACGAGAGGCACGCCCTACGGGATTCGCACGACTGATGGACAAGTTCACGACGAAAAAGACCGACAGTTCTTCGACTACACACTCATCGATCATGGAGTACTCGACATTAAGAGTCAGATCGACTACATCCTCGAGAGGACGGGATCCCAATCCTTGTCGTTTTTCGGCCATTCCCAGGTAAACGGTTAATTTCCGCCACATATTCGGAGTTCATTCTTTGCCTACTGAATTTCTCATCGCGGGGGATCGATCGCCGCAGGCTGCAGCGTCAGGTTTCGCGTTGCTCTCCAAACTCCCCGAGTACAACTCTCGTATATCAGCGTTCGCCAGCCTGGGTGGCTTCAGAACGTTCGGATGCAATTTCAAAGATCCAGCTCTCAACACTGTGTGGAGATCGATGAAATCCTTCGCGGTGAGTATGTTATTCGCGTTTTTGATCCGGCGGCATCTATTGAGTTGGGAAAAGACTCCTTAGCTGTGGCGTGGAGCGCGATCAGGGGAATATGGTTATCCAACTCGGTCTTTCCAGAAAAGCGTGCAATTCTTTTCGGCGGAATTCAATTGGGAACTCATGAAACAGATGTGCTATAACATATGGGGCGCATGCAAGAGTCTGTTGGCTAAAGTAATCTACGGACCGGCATCGATGTCGAACCACGTGAGTTCATGCAGAATGAGTGATGGGCTCGGAGTGCGTCGAAAGATGCTCGGGAGTTCGGAGGTCTGAGCCAGCGTCCGCCGTACAAGGACACTCTTTTCAGTGTTTTACTTGCTATTAATCTTCGAGGATGACGCTTTGAGGAGTGGTGATAGCGCTCGAGATATCACCGAGCTCCAGAAACATGTCCAGGGCACGATGAACAATAATAGATAATAGAGATAGAATCACGGAGTTTTGAGCATCGTTTGCACGTTACAGACGCGTATCCCGATTTATTTGGAGCACTATCCGCACTCATCCTCGATCAAGAATCTCCTCTACTACATACAGGTGGGCGACCATGTCTCTCTGAGAGCTCTTTCCTAAGTTTTTCGAACAAGGAGCCGGACCTCAGAATTTCACGACAAGCTCAGCCAGCTCTGTGTATTTCTCCAATGGCAGATGCAGAACAATGCATGCCGGAACGATGAGCACGTGTACGAATTCGATTACGACGATGAGGACATCATAACTTCGCCGACTTCCCCGAACGCTCGAACAAATGAAGGGACGTACGGCTCCAGGAGACCCCCCGCGCTTCCTGTGGAGAATATCCGAGTTCCGGTCAAGGTCTACTACTCCGAAGGAGACACTCTGATTCCACCTTCGGTTCGTACTATTCTCCAGATTCACGAGCCAGGGGCTCCTCGCCTCTTATCGACTTTGATCGAATCACTTAAGGGGCTTCCCAGTCCGTGACGGATGTCAGCCCCTATGTTCCGCCGATTTCTCGAATTCTCCTAATCCACAGAACCAAAGAAAACTCATCGAATCGCTGCCGAATGTCGTCGGGGAATACTACATCGCGAGCAAGGATTTTGTACACGGGAACTTCGCGCACTCTCCTTTCAATATGACCCATATCCACGACACCATCGCGTTTTTTGACTCTTACGACTCCAATGCTCAGGCCAAGCCGGCCCCCGTCAACGTTATCGTCGGTGGTAGTGGAAGTGGGAACGAAGCTCCGACATCGTGTGCGGACTGTACAATCATCCTCACTCGCTCGAACTCGACACAGAACAGTTCCTCCCACAAGCCGCCCGAATAAAAAAATGTTTGAATCGTAGCCAATCATGAGTCCTCATCGAGATTTTATCGTTCGATAGATTTTATCGCCATCGTGGCTGGAATTTCCTCGGTCGACACTATGTACGATGTTCGCTCCAGACGGCTCAAATCCGTACGGATCCCCTTCCGGAGGAATACCTAAGTTTCAAAGAGACAAGCCCCGAGAATTCAGTGCTCTCCGTGTGAGACGGGACATTTCGGGCGGAGAGCCCGCCCGTGAATGTCGGCACGGCAGCACACCGATAGAGTCAACAACAATCCATTCATTCGTTTCGCTCGAGCGGCATGGAGCAGGACCGGCAGCATGCTGCTACAAGCAATGGAACAGTGAGAGTTCGCGCCGGAGAAGGTGCGATGGAGGAACTCTTTCAATCCGTGCTCTCAGAATGGACTCTTGAGAAAACCTCGTTGGCGGCATCCGCTGTTATTTTAATTGGTTTCTTAGCTGTGTACAAGATATACATTAGGTGAGAGGTCGCGCTGAATAAGCACATTTTCTCTCTTGGACTCGTTTATGTGTCCATGGTCACTTCGTCCCCCTCTCTAAGGCGAAGGTCCCCTGTGTGTCGAGCTTCAGAGGAGTATTCCGAAGTAGTTACATCATTCCAGTGGTCGGTCTTCCGCAAGAGAACATGACGTCAGTCGATTGAGGATTATGGCAGTCATCGGGAATCGGTGATCAGAGCTCATGTTGAAAGTTGACGTTTTGTTTCACTGCGCTTGGCAACCGGTCAGAATCCGGAACGACGAGCCCTCCCAAAACGATATCGATAATTTGTGTCCGGCTGTGAGATTCGAGTTTCCGGGAGGAGGCTGCTCACTGCTAGGACGTGTCATCGCAAGACAGTTTTCCTCTCAACTGGGCCTTGCTCATCACCTTAATTGCGGAAAACACTTGCGTTTGCGCCGAAATGCGGAGTGTCGTCTCCTCGGTTTCCTGATCATTCGTTGAAGATTAATCAACTGTTTGTGCACCGTTCGTGCGAATCGATGGCATACGTCTAATCTATGCGTAAATTACGCGCTTCCTATTCTAGGCCTCTTCTGCCGGTACGAGTCAAATGCTGGTTCTGCCACAAGATAAATGTTCTGCCTCCGGATAACCTGAACCGATTCGACTGCCGTTACTGTGAGCAGTACAATGGATTCTCCGACGGAGGCGACTACAACAAAGACATACCGGCGCAGAGGGATCCCGCGATTAACGTTTTCTCTGCCGAGGCTCGCCACACCGGTGCTGAACTCAGCATGTATCACAATGGCCTGTGTGAGTTCTGCAACAACAGGCAGGCTCGTAAGATGATTGCGCGGAACCAGTTTGAACCCATGAGTGAGTGAATTTCCCCACAGCGGTCTGAGAACTCGTCGATGATATTGGTGTTGTTGGAGCAACTCTCCCCTTTGAGATTCCAGCCCTACGATCCGCGTTCATGATCTTCCCAGATTCGAAAACGGAACGAGAAGAGTTCGAACAATATTGCCGTCAACTCGAGAGGAATTTCTCACTCTGCCCGTCTTGTGAGAGACACGTAAACACACGTATCTCGTATCAGGTGAGATTCCGAACTCTCGGTATGCACGATGGATGGCTCTGAGCCTAAGCCCATTTCTGAGCTATTCGACTACTCACCGAATCGGTCTCTCATCCACAGAACGCCTACCTCGATCCCTACGTTCGACGATGGATTTCATCTCGATGGCATAGCCGAATCGGAAGATTTTTGTATTCTGACTATATGCTCCTGTTGTGCACTTTTGGACCACCGGGATCGTTCTACCTGTCAGGCTGGTGCCAAGCGATACCACTCATTTTCGTTTTCCTCCTTTTGCTGAGTGGTGCCGCGAAGAACAAGTGAGCAGGAGATTTCTCTTTCGGCCTGTGATATACCACTTTACTGGTGATTCTTCTCAACCGGACGAATATCGATTCTGGTTGCACGACTTAGGCCTTAGGCTCATTCATGGGTTCGCATTCATGCTAGTTACATGATAGTCCGCTGCTACATAACTTCTTCCCGTGAGCCCAATGAACCCTGGCCCCTTGGCCAGCCATCGGTGACCTTCCAGCAAACGAGACGCCTGCAAGCGAAATCGATATGTGCGGTGGGATGAAAACTCCACTCATCACTCAATAGTGGCGGATATATGTGAAATCACGACCCGTTCAGTATGGTGGCAGATCTCAAATTTTCGATTTCGTGTCCGATCCTCAGGCTCACCTTTCTGTCTTACGTGTTCCGAGCAGCCACCGTATACACAGACCTGTCGGGTACGCTCGTAGACATTCAGCATCGCAATCTATTGAATATCTGTAGCGTCATTTGCGCTTGTGTGGCAGCGTTCGGAGCCCTTCAGAGTATTGTCACCAAGCTCACCGGCAACAAAAAGTAAGATTTCCCCTTTCTCGGATTATTTTCGACTGTGGAACCCCGTACGATCGACTCAATCGAGAACGAAATCGTGGATACAGAGGCGATGAGGAAATTCGATCTATGATCGCTGAACCGTCCGACCCACAGCAGACATACTCCGCCTCGGGCGTCATCTCTCTGGTGTCCGAGATGCGCGACGATTCCTCACGATTCTGTAACGGGAGACACCCTTGTGATCATCTCCGGAATCCAGGAACGTTTCTCCATTGGAAAATCGGATTTTTCTCCGAAATTCAAGCATCGGCCTCACGTATTTTCGAAAGTCTCCGCTAGGGCGTAACTTGGACGCAGTATCCTCATGCGTTTCAAAATATTTATGAGTTCGTTGAGGAGAATGGCATTTGAAAAAATAGAGTTCGCAATTTAGAGGGGACATGCATTGCAATATCTGAATCGAGACGATGTTTGAGTACTTCGAATGCGTTGAATATTTCTCTTTCTTTCTCGCAGGAAATCATCGTATCCTTTCAGTCGTGTGGAGGATTTGAGTAAGGTTTTGAGTCCGCTCCTCAGCGCGAGCTATTCCAAGCTAAAACAGACTCAGAAGTGGGTTCAGCAGAAAGCGCCTTCCCAACTTGACTCAGACCTAGAAGCTCTTTCCCTCGGGAAGCCGAGTCTCTCGCCACGATCCCAAATCAGTCGAACGCAAACCCAACTCTCGAGTAATGCCCCGAGGACCTTCGTCTTCGGGAAGGCCGCACCCAGCTCTCCAGGAATCGTCAAACGCAGTCGGTTCGGCCAATCTTTTGAGGACCTTACGCCACCTCCGAGCCAAGACAATTCGAGCTCAGGTAGGTTCAGATTCAAGCCCGCATCGGCTTCAGACTACCGATGAATCAATTGTGCTCCACGCGCGACCACAAAATCTAGCGGAAAATTCGCCGTAGAATCGTGCTGAGGCAAGTAATCTCGCTTGCAGATTACTTCATATCGGCCTCCCGATGGTGTTGCAGTGAGAAAATATCGGCTGCGCGGGAAAAAGAAGATACGAATTGGGACTCGCGAACCACAGCAACGCAACGCACCGTTCATACGGTATTCCATGATCCGCGAGAGAGTTCTCAGAATGCCACCTGGGCGCTGGTTGTCCTTCTGGCGGCCCTCCTGCTCAAACTCAGTTGGCCAGACTTGCTCTATGTATCAAGGGCGGCATACAATTCAATCTCGAGCCGTGTAGTAGTTTGAGTAGAAGTGCCTTTCTGAGCTGAGCTACCGCTTTTCCCCGGACTGCCGGCTGATTGCGACTCTCCCGTAGAAAAATCCCGGAATCTCTGGCGGAAGCCCGGCAGTCGGTTAGAGCTCGTTGAACCTGGAACTCCCAACTAAGGCGAGGGACTCCCCGAAAGTCCATCGGAGTTAATCCTCAACATATCCGCTGGTGGACCGGGCAGGGAAAATAAGGAATGAGAGAACGTGTTTGCGAGGTCCTTACTCATCTCGAATCGATGTTAAGTTGTGATTGTGTACTTTGAGATGGCAAGACAAGTTCGCGTATCCATGTCAGCGGTGATGCTATGACGCGCAAGGCCCCCGGACTCGATATGACAGCACGGGAATCCCCCCGAGTGATCCCGAATCCGAACGCCGTGCCGTTGTATTCAGCGAAATCGATTCATTCTTTCGAGTCGATTGTTTTAATCTGACTTACCTCGATTTCGGCGATTTGATGAGGTTGATCATCCCGCTCCGAAGAGACATCCGTTCGAAGATCGGCTTCGGTCTGTACATGAAAACCCCCGGGATGAAATGGAGAGGAGAAAGTGGACTCGAAGTTTGTCACCTTTGAGCTGACAATCGGATTCCTCAATATCAATGGCTCCGAGTCCCTCGCTCCCGGAAAATCGTGGAGTCCTCCCAAGCTGAAGAATGGGGATCTTCCCTCGAGTCAGAGCCCTCAGCTCTGAGACGCAGAGCAATCATGATCTCGCCGTTCAAGTTCCGTGGCGATTCTTGTCTTGCCTTGTATGAAAAGTCGATTCTTCTGTGAAAAAAATCGGTGGAGTAGGTCGAAGAAACTCTCCCAGAGCTTAATTTGAGTTAATAAATAAGTATATGTAAGCTCTAGACTCTTGATAAAATAGCCGCGCGGACGTCGATTTCTCGCTTTCCATCCCGCATCAATTCCCCCCTCGGTCCACACGGCCGAACCTCCGTAAAAGACTCTAAAATAGCTATCCTTCATTTTCGGTCTCCGGTTGGATGCTTCATACAGTTTTCGAAAATGGATTAGTTTGCCAGAAAAGCATGATCTCCCGACGACAGCCGTGACGCCAGAACCACATTTCGAGCGAGATCTCCGTATCATCCTCGGTCTTCTCTGTGAGACTGTCGATTTCGCGGGACGTCAGTTTCGAAACACCAGAGAGCCATGAGACATCCACCGGCTGAAGTCCCCGGAATCTGCTCCTCGAAAACACTTTGCTCTCGAATCTGAGAAAATCATCTTTACCACCGCCCGTACACGTTTATAGATAGGGATCCGTGTGCCCTCTCCAGAAATACTCGGCGGTCAAGCCTACGGCGGGCTCCGTGGATGTCTCCATCATTGAGGTGAAGCCCGCCGAACGAGCAGCTGCTCGGCAGCAGACGACGCGTTCGATTTCCGCGCCAAAAGGACGACGTAAGGAGGAGGACACGGAGCTTGGAAATAACAGACCAAGGTTTGTTTACTAAAGAACGCGCTCGACATAAGTGCACTTGGAATCTCTGGAAAAAACTGACATGGCACGGCGCGATGCTGCGGAGATTCTGTTTGTTTGTGAATGGTGTCGCTGAATCGACTCCGAAGAATCTCTTTCGACCCAGCGGTTCGTTTCCGGCGGCCTATTCTGTTTTTCCGAGTGACTGACTTAGAGTAGGTCTGTGATTCTCCTTCGCTTCAGACAGGCTCCTTGATTAAGTAGAAGAGAAACAACCATGGTTGGATCCTCCGTGTCATCGCTGAGCTACGATGAGATCCATTCAACCTATTTTTAAGTTTGACGTCACGATTCAAAGTCTGAAACTGAACGGATCGCGGCGTGAATGGACGGTCAGCTGTGTGGTCAGAGAGCCTCCCGGCATACGTCTCATCGCTTCGTCTTACAGATATCGTCTCTACAATGGAAAATATCGATCCGATAATTGTCGGTGGCGCTTCTCAGCGAACTTTCACGGTGAGAGAGGCTTCCCAATAGCCATCCGGTTGGCACGTATGAGATGTTTGCTCCACGAGACTCCAATTTTCTCCGCGCGGAGCAGCAGAGGGCTGGAGCGGAACTGGAGCGCCTCAAGCATCAAAGACGCATTTTCGGGGGAATCGAAAACCTCATGCATCCAGCAATTCCCCGATGTTCTTAGGGGGACCGACAACCATGATTCAATGACGACAATCCAGAATCCGGGATAGCTTTCCATCTCTAGCGAAGTTCCGGTTCATTTCCAGATCGTGGTTGAGGGTAACAGCGAAGTTCCGGTTCATTTCCAGATCGTGGTTGAGGGTAACATCGGCTCCGGGAAATCTACTTTCCTCAACACATTTTCATCCCTTCCGGACATCACGATCATGCCAGAACCTGTGAATCGTTGGACGAATCTCGGAGGAAAACACAACCTCCTTGACCTCATCTACAAGGATCCGCTCCGTTGGAACATGGCTTTCCAGAGCTATGTACAGCTTACAAGGTGAATTATCACGATGTATCTCAAGGAAGCTGGTCCGCACAAAATGCAAGGCGATGGCAAGCTCAAGCTGCCGGCAGGTCCGTCCCTTCCAATGCTTTTGCATTTTCCTTACCCGGGCTGTGCATGGTTTGAACTCGAGACATCTGATTGGGAAAGCCGAGCGGGAGATCCCGAGCGGAGCGTGCGCGTTAATCGTCGCGTAGTTTTCCATCAAAATAAGATATCAGAATCTTCATAAAAGGCTGAAAATGAAGTGTCCCGAAGATGACTGACTCAATGATTTGAAAGCGTCACTTTCCTGACGATTTCCGGGGAAGCTCGGGCGATTTCCTTCCTTCTCCTTCATCCATTTTATCCTTGCAATGTCCTCTCTCTCGGTCTTGTTTATTTGTCCCCCTCCCACATACCCAGAGCCGTGGGAACCAGAGTCCCCGAATTCATAAATAAATAAAATTAGCCTCATGGATAGCCTCAGAAATTTCCGGAATTCGGTTCCGTCGAAAACAGTATGTGGAGCGATAATAGCTCTCTGCTAGATCTACGGTTTATATCACCGTCACTCTCGCTCACTTCCACGCTCTCGCTCTCTGGCGAACGCGCGCGTGAATTGCAGTCAGATACAACTACGACTAGTTTGTCAACCACAGATTCCTTAGAAATGGCAGAAGACGGAGCTTTCCTTGGTAGATATTTCACACGATGTGATCTGATACCCCTAATATAAGAAATGGGGCTCGCGATTGAATTGTGGCATCAACACGACAAAAACTGCCGTTTTCGCTCGAAAATTGAGGCTAGCCTCAGTTTTCCGGATGAGGCTTAACCTCATGGAGAAATATGGCTGGCTACGGGCCTGAGGGGAGCCCATGAAAACTCGAGCCGAGTTCGCGAAGTTCGCCACAGGCATCGCGAGCTTCGTCTCCGTGGTCGAGCTCACCGTCGTATTCATTTTCCAGACTACAAATGCACACCAAAGAAGTTCCCACAACATTCAAATTGATGGAGCGTTCTCTGTACAGCGCACGCTATTGTTTCGTGCAAAACTACATTAACACGTGAGTTTCTCTTGTCTAATACGCTCCGCACGATGGATGTTCGGCCAGAGGCACGCATCGATCGGCATAGATTCTCGCACTGGTTCTACTCGGGATCGCTCTCCTAGAAAAATGATGACCGAATGCGAACGAGCGATCTGCGACGAATGGTGGGAATTCATCACATCCACGCAGAAAGTCGGAGTGGATCTCATCGTTTACCTGAGGACAGACCCAGAAGTGGCATTCAGTCGAACGCGCTTGAGGAATCGTCAAGAAGAGACCGGGATTCCTCTAGAGTACCTGCAAGCCCTGCACGAGTTGCACGATGATTGGCTCCGAGGAACATCGGGATTCAAACTCCCTGCTCCGGTCGTGGTGAGTTACTTCAATCGCCGAGGGAGACGCTCCCTACTGGATGTGGAAGACACATCGCTCCGGAGCTGCGATATTTCTCGATGGAATCCCCTATTCACGATCAGCAACGACGATCTCTTTCCAGGAACTGGATGCGAACAAATCTCTCCCCGAAGTCAAGAGCGCCTTCGAAAACTACGTTCTTGCGAACATGGCCCAGATGAAATACTTGGTGAACAAAGATTTCCGCTTGCAAGCCTCACCGATACGCGCCGCAAATTGAAGCGTAATGTTCCGGAGCGATCTCCCGTCGCGTGACGGAATCGGAGAGCGGTGCCCGCGAAGAATCTCCCCTCATGGATCTGAGCCAAATATCTTTGTATTTCTACGTATTCCTCTAAAACTCAGGAAGGGACGTTCATGAAATAAAAATGTATGATTTTATTTTTCTCCATGGAATGCGTGTTCCGCTCTCGTCGATGGGCACAACTCCGATAACGTTACCGGAACTAGCTCCCCGGGACCGCCTCATTCTCACAGGAAGTGCCTCACAAGAGGAATCTGTGAGCTAATGTTAAATGTTCGCCCAATTCTGACGCGTGGAAGCACGATTCAAGGCAGACATATATTTCAGCTCATCGTTTCTTATCTAATTCAATAGGCGGACATTTTGATCTGTGCGTATCAGGGTCCTCTCCCAGTGCGCGAGTAATCGTCTCTTCCCGAGATATCTGTAGATTAGCCTGCTGTTCTCGACCATTTGTCTTGGAGCTGCTCGGCAAACGGCTTCGAAATGTTCCCGCAGGATGTGAGTCTCCTATAGCCGAGGATCGTTCAATTTTCCTCGAAAAGTCTATCGAGAGGGCCTCGAACCAATTTGCATCGGAGGTTTCTTTTCCGTTTCGCGTCCGCCGAGTCCGAGTGTTTGCCCCTTGACACGAAGTTCATAAATTTGAATTCCTATGGATACGGACGCCATCCGCCAGTCTTTTCCGGTCAGACCTGCATGCAAGCGGCGCGGCGGCAGAATGCTTTTTTGAGGTGTCATTGTTTCAGGACAAGTCTGCCGTGCGCGTTGCAATTGTCGGTGGTGGAATTTCTGGCATGAGCACGGCACTGTGCGCCATCGAGGACGGCGTTCTGAATGCGAGCCAAACCACCATTATCGCCGAAAAGGTAGTCCTCTTGATTACTTTATCGGAATATCCGTGGAAGTTCCAAACATAGCGCATACTGCGGGATCGGAATGAGGCACGCCTCAGTGGACTCGTTCACCGAATCTTCAGACTTTTGAATCACGCAGAGATTCCCCAGTTGCGTCAGTCGTAGCATGTCAACATCTTTTTCGAGAAGGCTGATTCGATTCGGAGCTGTTCGGAACTTTCAAGGTATACTCCGAGATTACCTCGTACATCGCTGCCGGTCTCTTCCGTCCGGATGAAGACGTCGCGCCTGATCTCGACACGGCCGAAAGGTGGTACCGAGACACTTTCGAACGGTGGAGCGATCTAGAAAAACTGAACATCCCGCACATAACCGGCGTGAAAAAATTGCCAGGTGGGGACATTTCATACGGAAGATGATTACGGCTGGTCGATGTTGTTCACGCAGCTCCAAAAATTACGAACGGCTATTCTACCAGCGGGGATCGATAGGGGATCGATACTTCATAAATTTCGAGCCTGCGTGAGAAAAATTGTGCCTCGTTCCAGGATATTCGCTCAGTTCTTTCAGTGCGGAAGCCACGTCGAACAGAGTATGTGATCGTATCTTCCCTGACATCCGGAGTATGACAGCAGACGAATTGAAGAAATTTCCGCGGCAATATAAGTAAGCCATAGACCGATAAAAGTCATCCGCCAGTAAACTCCGGGACATCCACCGAATGAAATATATAGATCATTCCGAAGTTGGACGCACAGGGAATTCGGCTAGACCAGGATCGGCAAGCTTTTCGTGTTTTTGAAGTCGAGCCGGGCTCCTCCCCAGGTACGGTGTCTACCACACGACGTTCGTAGCAGATCCGCAGAAGTACTTGCCATACCTGGAGGATCAGTTGAGACAGCGGGGAGTTCGATTCCTTCAATACCGCGTCGACGACCTGGCTGACTTGGCTGAGCGCTTCGATATCGTGGTAAATTGCTCCGGTCTGGGTGCGAAACACTTGGCCAAGGACAACCGTGTCGTCCCTATACGAGGACAGGTGAGCAATGCGTCAAAGGTCATGGAGGGCCCGGAAAAATAAGTCGGCTCACCCATCGGCGAGTCGAGGGATCGTTCCGTTACTTCTCCGACTCGGAGTATCGTCTCACCCGACCTCAGAGAATATTCATTTTCCGCGCAGGTGGTGAAGGTACGGAACAAGCCGGAAGTCACCCATTTTTATTATGCTGACGATTATTACATCCTACCGGGAGTGGATTGGGTGACCCTGGGCGGCACGCGAAACTTCGCCAACTCAGACTTGAGAGTGTCGAAATGCGACCGCGAGAATATTCTCAGAGGATGCCAACAGATTCTCCCTTTGCTCAAGGTTCGTCTGCTCCAAACTGTAAAGCCACCAAGAAGGCTTGGAAGCTCTCTGTCGGAGGCTGTCGGCCTCAGTCGAGTAGTTTCAGAATGTTTGTTCTGGAGACGTCTCTAGGGAAAAGGAAAAAGTTTCATTCGAAGAATAGGCTCCATAAATATTCCAGGCGAACGAAGAAATCGCGGACATGGTCGGTCTGAGACCGTACAGATCCCCCGTGCGGGTCGAGGCTGTGAAATTTCCCAATTCGGACTCTTGGCTGGTGCACAACTACGGGCACGGGGGTCAGGGTGTCAATCTATCGTGGGGTACGGCACGCGAGGCAACGCGTCTCATCCGCGCCTGTTTGAAGAATCCTCTCAAATCGAGACTCTGAGAAGCCCACGTGTGCGTTCCGACTCATTTTCCGCCCGAACGATTTGAAGGCGTCTGCAGAGATGATGATCGATCCCGGGATAGCCCGACGACCATCATTCCAGTCTTCGTCACCGTCGACAGGCTCACTGTCCATTGAGACGGGAGCACCGAACGATATCCGCGTAACTGGAAAGGGAGCAGTGAACTCCGATTCGGACTACGATAGAAGATATCGAACGTTCGGGAAGGGAGGAAACGTTTAAATTTCGGGAGGTTTCGCCGACGTTGAGAATCATCTACTAAGAGGAAAGTCGAGAGTCGGAACAGAGGCGGATTGTCACCGCCATACGGTGGAGGTTCCCGTCGCAAACGTTGTGGTCGGCCGCCTCTAGTCAGGGGATTTATTAGGCTCAGACTCTGTGGCGACGAGCGTACTAATAACTCATTATCCGCCATCTGCACTTAATGCGGAGGAGCAGGCGTAATAATAAATATTCATAAAAACTAATGTCTTCCCGCTAATACCAAAAGGCCTTCCTCGAGGAACCGGTGTGGTGGCCGCAGAAAAAAGAGGCCGGCGAGACGCGACGTTCGGCCTCTCGCGAATCGCCTCCCGGCCGGCTCGGATCGTTTGCTTGTGGGCGTACAGGACGACGTTCTCGCTAGAAGCTTTTCGGTGGCTCTTACGTCCCGAGGAAAATCTGAATCTATGGGACCTTCTCGGTAGACACTTAGCGACATTATAGAGGAAATTCGAGCGGTGGTTGCGGGCGATCGTCTCTGCGCCCTTGCTCGACCATCTCCCGTCGTGTATGTCTCCTCACGGGAATCCGTGGCAGGCCAATTATCCCAACCGATCAGCTTTCCGGCCCGTAGACCTCCTGGAATGGGCATGGGAAACCACGCAGGAATCGTCTGCAGAATTACTCTCGTCCAAAGCCACCAGGCAGTGTCACAGTCGCAAGCTCCTTCTTTCGAGCCCCTTGGGAAATGACGACTTCGGAGCAAATAATTATATCGCCGAGCGGTGTAAAATGCGACCCCACAGCTCTCAGGCTGTTTCCCTCCTCTGGAGATTTGACCCCGGGCTTAAGGACTCCCATACACACCCGCAGTCAATCTGGTCTTAGCATCCATGGAGGTTTTCAGGTTAAAGGCGACGCTTCAGGATGAAAGTCTCAGCGGAGTCGCCTCTCCTTATTCTCCCGCCGCCACCAAACCGCTATCGGGCGAAGGTGGGGTGGGTCGCCGACCAAGCACGATGCCCTCTGAAAAGTGGGGCGCACCAGTGGACGGTCTTGCGACTAAATAGGGAACGGACCACCGTTCTGTAGCTCTCTACCGAAGACCGAATGGAAGGCAATCGAAACGAGGACTCTGCGCGAGGGATTCCTGCCAAGGGCCCGTGGGGAGGGGAGGGCGAGTCGACTTCGGGCTCGGGATTAGGAGTGGCGCCTTGAGAGCGGGCGATGAACGAAACGGGTCGGATCAGAGGAACGAGCGAGCGTGCGAGGCAACGCTGCAAGTCAACGTTCCCTTGTGGATTAAGGCTGTGAGGGTGTGTCTCGTAAATTGCAGTGGGTCATGCGTTTTCGGAGAGCCATTCGTTTTGCCATTGTTGTTTTCGGATGTGGATGCGACAGGGATCGTTTGACGGCGCGGTTTTCCCCCTCACGTTCGGAACGAGCTTTCGATTCAGAACGAGGGCGTCGGGATGCGATCGAATTGAATGAACAAGACCCGAGCTCGGAGATGATCTCAGTCGTTGCCGCATTTCTGCTCCGCGGAAGTTTGATTGAATTTATTCTCCGTCGCGATGCCTGGCCCGCCCCCGGAGCGGCCTTGAAACAACTCGCGCTATCGAGAGTCCATCGTTTCTCACTGCCAAACCATTCCCGAACTCGGCGGAAACTTGAGGATTCGATGCTCCCTTCAGGTTCCCAGAGATTCGTTCAATCGAACCAATACGCTCTCGATTCTATCATGCAACGCTTCCCCGATTTCCAATTCTTTAAATCGCTCCACCAATCTCTCAGAGTCGATGTCCGTCCCGACGGTGAGCACCCGTGGACGCTCAAACTTGTTTAGCAGTGATTTCGAGAAACCCAATTCCAGAAACCGTGAAATTATTTCGAGTCGCGGTGCAGTGATTGATCGAAATGGTTTCGAGTCCGGAGGTATTATTATTATCCCTGCGATCGTCCATCGGCAGGAAATGCAGGCCGAGCCTGGGGGTGACTTTTTTCGAAAAGAACCGAGACGTCGACCTGCGGAGGCAGTAAAATCGCGACCGGTGGAGGTGAACCCCCGTAGAGCTCCGGTTCCTCGAAAATCCCGATGGGGTCGATGAAATACAAATGTGGCCACCGGGACATGCTCGATGAGGAGCGGCTTTTCCGTGCCGATATTGCGCGGTATTTCATCGCACGGGAGAAAAAAGTGACACATACACACACAGGAAAAACCCTGGGCGTGCCATTTTTCCTTGATGCAGCCGAGGGCGACTGGAAATTTCGTCCCCGATGCAAGAACAAAAAAGAACCATGGAGGCGCCGAACGCTTTTACGACGATGCTTCGACGATTGCGACGGAAGGAAAAGCCAAAAGAGAGAGAGAAAATATCTCTTTTGTGTTTGTATGTAGGAGGCGTCTATAGGTATAAATCATAGCGGCTGCTGATCCGTGGAAACGACTCAGCGTCTCCCGCTGATATTGCAAGACGCCAAAAGCTCGAAGAACGCTTTACTAAAGACTTCGATTTGGGAGAACGTTCTCCGGATATTGTCGGCGGGTTTTTCTTTCGGGAGGAAACCCATAGGATTTATTCCGTTGATGCCGGGGTCAACTGCGCAAACTCTTGAAACTTCGAGAACAGCCACAGCCCATTTCAGAGACGCAAGCCGGATTGTGTCGTCAACGAGCGGGATTTGAGGAGATTCCTCCGCAGAGTTCCCCGTGATTCCAATTCTTCCGCAAGAGTTTATATTTCTCTGCTTGGAAGCTGATTTCACTCACAGATCTATCGTAGTCATCGGTCGCGTGTTCACGCTACATCGAGTTAAGTTGTGAAGAATACAACACTCGATTGCATTCAGCACTCCGAGAGAAGCGATGTTCCTTATCTCGCTGAATTCCTTTATTCTCTATCACGGATCCAGAGATTTTGCAAACGAACACGTTCGGCATCGCGATCAGGAGCTTGCAGGATTCTCGAGATTGAAGAGTGCCGGCGACCTTCGAACTGATGCATCGACACCGAGACGACGCGCAACGATGGAGCGAGGAGGAAAATTTACACTTTCCATTGGAGGCGACAGCACGCATTCCGTCGATCACTCGAAAAATTCAATGACGTCTGGAAGACGTCTGAACGCCGTCGACCTTGGACGACATCTACCATACGTTTCTTGCGAATTCCATTATGACAACTCGGAAAAATTCGGAAGCGAAGCTTTCAGAAGGACTCGGTCGTCTCAGTTTGCTTCTCGATCTCTGTTTCCGAAAGTCTTTCGAGCGTGAACTGCGCTTTTCACGCGAACAGCGAGCGACGTCAGAGTTCTTCCCCCCATCACTCGCGTCAGTCGCTGGCCACACTTTTCCTCCTCAAGCGGCGGATATGCCGTCCCCGAGTCTCACGAAGGAGATAGCGCCAAGACGTGGAGCGAACTCAATCACAGTTGATCCAGTTCCCCAAAATCTGCGGAGAAGACCCTATGAGGTACGATTGTCGGCCAAGGAGGAATGGTTCCAAAATTCATCATTGGCGTCGTTCGGTTCCCCGCGATCCCCGCGAGAAATCGACGGAGCCAGCTCCCGCTCCCCAGCGCTACGTGAGCCCGGATTCACCTGGCCAACAGAGAGATTCCACTCCTGCAGTTCACGCTATCCGGCGTCGAGAAAACCTGCTCTAGGCATAACTCAATCTACTGGACCTACGGCCCGACCAGGGTTCGTCCAAATGTCGCTCTCTCGGTCTCCGTCTTGATAGGAGTGAATAGATGGCCCGCGTTAGATCCGTCCTTGGGTCCAAGGCCGGTCCCGACGCGGACTGCGCCGCGATCCGACTGGACGCTGGAACCCTCCAAGAGCTGTCAAGAAGATCAGCGTAGTGGCTTCCGGGGTCTCGTGTGACTCTGGGAGGGAGATGATTTTTATAAAGCCGGACCGGATAGAGACCGCTGTCGCCTGCTTGTGCTGCCATGACCGCGGATAGCCACCATCACCCACAAAACCAGCACCTCGGACCGTGGCGTCGGCAGCAGCCGTGTGGAGTAATCCTTGTCGCAAAAATAAAGATAATATTCTTCCTTCTCCTTTTGCCGCTCTCACAACGCACCGAAAAAAGAGCTGACACCAGTCTGTGATGACAACGGGAGGAAAAACGCGAGGAGAACAAAGAGTAGAGGGACGATGAGCATAACTTTGAAGCCGGACTCTATGCCTAGAACTCTTATGAGGGCGAACAAACACCGAACCAGTATCACGTGCCTTAAGCGGCTTCGATGGTCGCTGTCGCAGACGGATGATCGATGCAAGAGGAATATGCACGTCGACGTAGGGGGCGAGTCGAACCGGAAAAGTCTTCAGTGATAAGATCGACGCTCCGCGACCGCTCCGAGGGCGTCGGTCGAACAGGAGTAATCCTCATCCAATTCTGTCGCTCCTACCGATGATCTCTAATAGCTGACCGGGGCTTGAAGACAGCGGAGAATTCTCAGTCTGTCTATGGAGTCCGATATGCGCCACGCTCTGTGAATTTCCCCATTGGTTTCTGTTCATGTTATCTGGGTCTGAGGCATTTCCCCGAAATACTTGGTTGTTCGGGATTTTGTCTATTGCTGGTGGCGCAGAATATAGCACACGGAATCAGATGAGGAGTCCCTCTTCCATTCCCAATGAAAATACACCAGGGGAGCCTGAAGCCGGCCCTTGAAAGGTGTGGGATCGACCCAGACCCAGACTGATGAACTAGCAGCGGTTCTGAAATTCCAGTACCTTCATCGGATTCCGTGTGGAGCAGTTTCTTGAGAGGATCTCCGGAGAGAAAGATATGAATTCCGATTACCACCTGCAGGGATGGAACTTATCCTCACGCCAACCATACCCAGCTGGAGCTCAGATTCTGGAGTGAGATGCTCGGGAGGATATTGGTCGTCTGGCCGGAAGCTCAGACGTCGAGCGGACAGAATTATCCTCGAGCATCACCCAGAGTGCTCAGCCCTACTCCTCTACTTAGTTCTGTCCTGAGAACGCCGATTTAGGGTTGAGACGTCAGGATCAAGATATTCAGCGGGGTCTTTTTACGCAGTCATCAGTGCGATCGCCGCGATGGCGGCAGAACGTTAAGATATCAGAGAACTAGAATAGCTAGAAACGGGGCATGAGGCTGCTCGAAAATACGGTGTTCTTGAATAAATTGAGCTTTGGATACGCAGTTCTAGCCGTCCAGAACAGCCGACAGCTCTCTGCCAAGCTGCCGACTTCCGAGCGTACTGCTGTTCGTTCCCATTGCGTGCCGTACGTCTCGGTAGTCTGTCGTATCTTACCTTGTTTGCAGTTCGCAGCTCGTGCTTCATTTTGACTGAATAATGACGACCTACCAAAGAGCTCCTATTCCCCCCAAACCTCGGCCGCCGGGAACATATTCTCACGCGAATAGATGTGGAATAGCCCAGCTCGCAAGGAATGAGCTTGAAAACTCGGGGAGGAAACCGAGCGCAATAAGCTCCTGATGGATGACTCGGTCTGCAACATCGCAGCGGCGGGGCGAGGGGAAGAACTTGCACGGAGTTTTTGAGCGCTCCCACGGGCTCTGACTGTATGCACAGATCCGCGTAGCTCACCTCCGCATACCGATCAGATAGTCTGCTGTTTCAGACCTGGGAAGTACTAGCGACGGAAGTTCCGATCGAGTTCGCTGAGATCCGCACTTCCGACGGTCATGGTGAAACGTCGGTGGATTTCACTGGGTAAGCTGGATTGCTTGAGCTCTCACGATCGATCGGGAGATCGAAATACGTATTCGGGGTCGAGATGTGCCACCGCCTCGTTTGAGGGATAGTTGTCCTTGAAAAGGACATCCGGCTCCGAGGTTGATCGCTTCGTTTTGAAACTCAGTTCTGGAGGGCTACTGGAGATTCCCTGCCCTCACAGGGATAGTGACAGCCGTACTCAACGTATCGACGTCTGTCGGAGTTGTTTTCACGAGCCCGATTCATTGTCGCGGTTGGACAACCGATTTGAATATGAAGGCAGAAGCGCATGACGTCCGACCGGAGAATCGATTCGTCCTATCCACAGACGTCAACGGACTTCGATCATCCGTGGGCGAGAACTTCGGGCTTTAACTATGCGAGGGGAGCGGGTCCGACGATGAGAGACTGCAATTCCGACTTCGCGGGAGCACTCGGCAGAAAACTTGCTCGATTGCGCTCCGGAGTTTCCGCAATGCGCTCGGTGGGAAATTGTTTCGAAAGCTGGAAAGCTGTTCTTACAGTGGCATCCACAGCTCGGAGAATCCGCTGAACGATTTGCTGTACTTGGCGGCGCCACTCGATAGACATGTTCGATATTTTCTCTCGTTTCCGTTCGCTGGGATCGCGTTTCGCTGATGGTGGTAATGCTGACGCCAGGTGATGCTGCGCTCGCGGAGGCGGACGACCACAGCTCCGAGAATCGAATGACAATCGTTCCTCTGTGTGAAGTATATGCGTTTTGTGGCAGCGTCTCGCCGTTTCGGCTTCCTCCAAGTCGTTTTGTCCGTGAGTCCGTTCGATAGCTGTACTAGAAAGAAATGGCATCTGCATAATGTATTCCCGCTGCGGAAAGCCCAAGGAAAAAGCGATGCCTGCCTGCCGATCATACTACGTCCGTGCGGCACTACACCTCTCGATTCTTCAACGACGGATCGTTCACCGCTCTGACGGAACATGTGTTTCCGATTTCAGCGGCCGTGAAATCGGCTGAGAATATGGGATGAGGGGAAAAATCCCCTCCTCTCGGAAAAGCTGACCTACTGGAACGACGAACGGTTTCCTCTCGTCGGTCCCCCGGAAAATTGGATTAAAGAACCAGGGATCGAAAATCGGGACGGGACCTCTCACGAGCTCGCTTCGGAATCTGTCCGTGATTATCGATCTCGAATCATAATAGGATTATATGCTTGCGGCTCCGGTGGTGAAACGACTGGGACTGGCGGCAGGGACCCATTATCGAAATACGAACAACTCTCCTGAGTCGAGAGGTAGCGAGATCCTGCCGAGCCGAAGAGCTCTCGTGCGCTCCCTCGCTCTTAGATTCCACTGGTTTTATGGACGACCCGGCGTCAACGTCGCCGTCGGGCAAGGCGCGGTTCTGCGGGGAGCGAAGTTGCCAAGAATGGTTTCATCACTCAATGTTGAAACCGCCTGCTCAGAGAGCGAGTACTTGGCGATCACAAAAGCCAGCCTCTAAAAGAGACAGTCTTGTGGCCTTGCGAGAGGTTCGATATAATCGACTTGCCGCACAGAGTAAATGTCGATGTACCGCGCACCCGGTCGTGGGAGAGGAGGATAGCGGCTAGAGAGTGGGACCGCAAATGGAAGACGACGCTTTTTTGCTCTCGCGTCCGCTCGGAACAGTACTCTTTGGTTTGGTTCCCTGGCTGCGGGAGAAATCGACACCTCCGACACGTGGAAGAATGAGTTTTTCTCGAGAGGCGACACAGGCGGGCGGGCGAACGGTCGGTCGGCCGAGCAGACCCTGTGCGTTCTCATTTTCGTTGTGCATCTTCTTTCAATCCGCCGACGCGTGCTGCTTCCTCCCAGCTACCCAGCTCGCCTTACGAGCGCTGCTCCTCTTAACTAAACGGGTTTCCATTCGTGCTTACTCTTCCATAGGACCGCATTTTCCCTCAAAAACCATCGGCCGATTTCGATTCGTAAACGAACGCTGCGTATGAAGACGAGGCCTCGTAGCGAGCCGTAACGAACCGGCCCAAGCGCCGGGAGCTTCATGCTTGCGATGGTAACGTTGCAAGAGGCGGCCGAAGGTTCTCGGACTTAATTATTGCTCATTGCTCCCTGCAAAACTCCAACCACAAATTCAACCTAATCAGGATGGATTTCTTTTCCCTCAACAAAGATTCGAGACGAGGCGGAAATACCGTATTCTGGAGCCCTATCCGATTGCCTTGGTGATCGGTTGGATCTCCAGAGGGAAAAAGACAAAACGAAGACACGCAATTGGTCAACAAAATAATAGTAAGCAGAAGAAAAAGGAGCGAAGCCGTCAGCACGGTGAGAAAGAGCTGATTGGACCGGTCGTCGACGGCGACCGTCTTCAGCGTAGGATATCCTTGGCAAGAGGTGGAGGTGACCTCCTGATTAGGAAGAAACCAACGAACCATCCCGCTCGTCGTCGTCGTCGCTATATTACAGCTCATACATACAACCGAGAGCTGTACTGACTGAGCGTAGGCTTGCTGGCTGGCTGGCAAGCTGCTTGTCTAGTTGGATAGTGAAGAGAGTCATTGGCACACCCGGCTCCCTCAACGGAGCCGCGGAAGCCACGTAAGCCGGTGGAATTGTGCAGTGCTAGTTCCGTTTCCGAGCGAGTCTCCATCCGACTCACATTCTGCGGAGGTTTCATTTGAGGGCTCGTTGGATGTTCTTTTCCTCGCCGGACCCTGCTGAAGCGGTGTATGAAAGATAAGCTCCGTTCCCCGCTCGAATGGACTCGAGATGGAAGAATGTGAATCACGATGATTGGAATCATCTATTGCTGGATTGAGATAGCTCCAATGAGATATTCGATCGCCTTCTGGAGTTTCGTTCGGGCTTTGCTGCTTCCCAGCCGTTAAGTGAGGCAGAAGGAGTGGATCTTCTGCGACCGTCCAGCCGACCGACCGACCTATGGAGGAAGATCCATGACTCATCGCTCAGAGTCGATTCCGACGATGGCGTCTCCTCTCCGTCGTCGCAACCAACATCCGGCTCATATTTGTCGTCGTTTGGGGAATTTACAACATCATGAAGCCGAGCAGCGGTGCTGTTAGATGCGATTGTGCATGCACAATGGGATTCCTGCTCTTGGTCGCCGTTGCAGGATCCGTGCTCCATTTGACCGAAGCGATCCGACGAGGAAAACTCGTAAAAGCGTCAACCATACCCTCCATAAGGGACGATGCCCTTTGTCGCGAGCATGCAGTTTGTCGCAAACCCCCCGACCGCTCGCTTGGCTTCTCGTTTCGCTCAAAGCAGTTTTGGCGATCGTTGCTTTCGATCGCTGACCGGTCGAAGCTACCATTACCACTGTGCGAGAAGTCCCGCTGAGTTCTCAAGGTCTCGATCGTAATTGGCGCTCCGAGATCAGTCTCGATTTTGAATCAGACCAAGCATGGAATTTTGGATGCACGCGACGCTCGTTCTCGACTGCGCCCAGTGGTCATCGGATCGATCGACTGCTGGCAATTCCAGAGACCGAATTCAGAGCCGGAGCGACAATCTGCTTCGCATCGTCCAAATCATCTCGAGAGTTGAGGGTTCCAGGTGTGGGGCAGACGGGGAGACGCCTGTATGTCTTCGGTATCGAGGCCCCGATCGCTCCGGCGGGAATCCGTCGCAAACTCGGGCTACCCCGCTGTCGAACGGTGCTCATTGCAGTGTCGTTGGCGATAGCCTCAGTACGATTATGTTTTCCATCAATTTGGGACTCTGGATCCAGGAGGTTGACACAACTCGGTCAGATACAGACGGAACGAGCACTCGCGGCTGTCGCGACCCTGGAGCCGGCGAATCAGGAATGGAGGTATATTATTTGATGTAGACTCGTTCATAATTCATAAAAGGTTGGAAGAGCTCCTGCTTCGGCTTGTCCGAGTGGGGAAACATGCATGTCTACAGACACCGGTGCTTTATTATGATCAAGTTCCTGGTCGTCAATCTGCTGAACAGAGGCAACCTTGACGACAATCCACGGCACGAGGGAACCGTGTTGAGAGCTACGCCGAGATGTCCGCCGTTGTTGATGACTGTGTTTCGAACAAAGTTACGCGTCGAGGATCGACAAGGACCACGAGCGGTCCATGAAAGAACGCATAACAATATTCCGCGCATCCGCCCCGCAGACGCTCCGGGGAAGGGATCGCCTCGCTCGGACGCGTTATGCTTGCGAGACCTGTTCCTTTGCGCGGAGCCTTGGTATGCTCGTTCACCACTTGCGCGATAGTGTTTTCGCGGTGATCTCGAGTCAGGCCCCCTGAGTCGGAGCGCTGATTTCAGGACGCTTCGACTCCGACGTTTCCAATCTTCTTCGCAATTATTGGCGGCTCGCTCACGGGCTTGACATCCGCTTCAACTCTTCTGCATTTCTCCCCATAGCACTGACTGAGTACGATCCAGCTCGTGGATCGGGGGCGTTCGAAAAATTCGGCTCTGCCGTAGCGAACGGCTCGATCGCGGTGCTTCTCCTCCTCGGTATATCCCAGTGGGTACCTCCTCCTTGATGAAAGAGAGGGCGGGCGGGCGATTTGATTCCATCGGAGCCTGGGCTGCTGAATTCCCTGAAGAATCTGGTCATCGGCCGGGAAGTTTCCCGATGAGACGAGGACCCCAGCACCTTTCCAGATAACGCCGCGCTGCTCATTGATCCTGGAGGTTCGGATCCTTCCGGGGCGCACATCCCATGGTCTCTGACTGTGAGAGTCCATATGGAGGGTCCTCGACAGAAGGAAAGGAGCCTAATAGGGGAGCATAGGGACAAAAGGACCTTTTTTCTATTCACGACATCCATTGGAGCACTCACAAGCCTTTTTTTATTTCGTGAGCCACAAAACGATTCCGCAATGAGGAGAGACGAGTATCGATTAGCAGAGACAATAGAACTCGTTTTTGAGGCGTTATTTCGGTTGTATAAGAGGGGAGCATTAGACCGCTAGAGCCTCGGAGCGCTCTCTGAGGTTTCGAGACACGAGCCGCGGCGGCTCCATTCGCTGGATACCCACGGAACTCGTTCGCTCCGGTTCCCCGCGCGGTTTTGCAAACGTATCTTTTCCTACATCTTCAGGTTGTCTGCAGCTGCCGATGTTGCCGTGGAGCGCTCCTTGAGGTTTCTTCCACTTGTGGGATTACGTGGAGCACCTAATGGAGCTCTCATATGAAGGTGGAAGGGAAAAGAAATACTCGTAGCCTCAGTTGAGAGTAGATGGATGACGGAAGCTTTTAGACGCGGCTACCTGCGGAGTAAGAACGTCTGCCGGCTCCGAGTGACCGCTTCCTCCACAAATTTTTCTGTTTTCACCAACATCGCTTGCCTCGAATGAACTTCACACGAAACGGGACACCTCACCTAGTTCACGCCGTCATGGAGGCGACGAGCAGGCGAGGTCGGCGGCCCGATCCCGGAGAGGCGGCTCAAAGAGGGGTATAGTACAGCGGCGGGAACGACATGCCTCGAGGGTCTCTGGCATGTGGAGGTCTGGCCGTTGAAGTTATTACACGCATCATCCAAACAGCGAAAACATTTGCGTGACCTCAATATTCTACTCGGAACGCTCATACCAACGCACAGGAACTCTCGCTACTACAGTTCGGGCTCGACTGTGAGCTCAACTGATCGTTTGGTGTCTCTCGGTGCCACGAGCGAGGGTTGTGAAGCCGCCCACAGTATGATAATGGCAAGCATGTGATGGGAAGACGAAGGCTCAAGGGTGCCGCTCGAACTACGATGGAACTTCGGTTTGAGCGGTTGCGAGAAACAGCCGAACTCGTGCTGGAGCGCGTCGGCTATTCAAATAGCATGGTCCGGGTCCACTGTCTCTCCAAATGCCTGATCGAATGGGCGGAGCAAGGAGAGGTTAAAAACGACCGAGTCCAAGAAGACAGAGCTAACTTTAGAAAAAACCGTAGAGTAACGCATTACCTTGTAAGCGGCCAGAGGGAACAGAAGAGCTTCCCGTTCCAGATTGCTAGAAGAGCAGTGGAACATCGTTCTCAAGACTGCTACACTTCAGTCTATTGGACCGCGGCTCCCCCAAAACGGATTGGAGTACTTTCCTCGAGTCCGGAAGCCTAGAGTTCGGAGTGATTGACTCGAGAGAATTTCGGAACTCTCCCGGAACTCGGCGGAGAAAGGACGAAGGTCGGGGCGATTGTTCTGAATACACGGGCTCGCCTACGAGCTGGCATCGCTCTTCTGTTCACCCCTCTCTCTCGTTCACCCCTATTTCTCGATCAAATCACGCGTGTCGCAAGCCGAACTAGAATAAAACCGCCAGTCAATGAGTCTGTCAGTCAGCCATCGAAGCAGCAACAAGCAGTCTGCAGGGGAGGCTTGCCGAAAGAGAAATCATTGTGCACATGTCTCATACTCCAGGCTCCTCACTTTCTGTCGGGACCTCCTTCCCCGTTCCCGGTCCTGTTCGTTCCCCCTCTTTCACGGCTGCGTCCTCACGCCGCGTCGGCGTAATGGAGATCAGGGGGAATCAAGGGATGGCCACAGATATAAATTCAAGCTGACCATTCAGATCTCGTTCTGGAGCGTCCTTCCCGGAAGGCCCTTACAGAGAGAAGCTTCATTCTCTCATCGATAGTCTGATCGGGAAAGAGCTTGATTTCCCAGCTCGACCCGAAGCTTCCTCCTCGGGCGCCATCATCACTTCCCCCATATCATTGATCTCCATCTCTATCCTGGTCATAGAGCGCTCCGTCTCTCCCGCGCTCAAGGTCGACCCCGGCAACGGCGGTTTGTCAGCTTTTATGACCTGTCACGACAGCAGTCCGGGTAATGACGATCGTTCCGGTGCTCACCATGAAGTCTAAATGATGAAATGCCCTAATATATTTTGTTCTCTCACACTTGCGCAATCACTCTGACCCAGACGCTGGACGGACGCCGCCCCTGGTCAGCGTAGATCACTCTCGTATCTGGAGCAAATTCCGCCGGCCGAGCTGACCGCAATGTCGAGAAAGTCAAGCGCGTAAAAACTGTACCGAACCTAAGAACTCAACGATTGCTGGCGACGCACATATTATCATTCCATGAATTATTCATGCTCTGGTACACAAGCTGGTCGAGCTCTCCCCCTCCGATGGAAACTCGGAGATCGGCGGCCGTGCCAGAATATTGTGGATCTTCCGCGGCTCCATTCCTAATGGTATTTGCGATGAGACGAACAGGAATATTGCCCAGGCAGAAGAGGATTCGTCTCACTCACTGAGAGGCGCAATCCGACAGAGTGGGAATCCTCTTCACTGTCGCGTTCCATATCAACACGTCCCCGGGAAACATTTTCTGACAATGAGTGAATCTCTTTGTTCGTCGTCGACTCATTCCACGGCTTTGATGCGAAACACAGAAGCGCTTCGTCGAAAAAGCAAAAAAGCTACTCAAGTATTAATGACGACGGGGATCCAGACGGGAGTGCATTTCTCGGAGAACCACTGGCGACGACCAGCGTCGGCAGAACGACGCGACATTGACTCGAATACCAAGAAATGCAATATGAAAGTTCGTTCATCCTTTCCCGAATTCATCTTCTGGACATCGATTCTGTCGTGGCAATGCGGCGGACGCCGGAGGGTTTTTCTCCCCGGCGAGCCTCGCGCTTCAATAGGCAACGAACCCATCGCGGACGCAGAGAGACATTGCGAGGAGGAATCGTCACTTCACTGTTCACACGTCGACACTCCGAGCTCCATCCTGCTGTCCCAAAACGGGAGCGTCCTCATGAGTCCTCTCCGATGAAGTGATCCCCTCCCCCACTTCCGGAAGGCCCGCAGTTCTGGTTCTCAGTGGAGCGCTTTCCGGCAAGGAGACCTCCTCTCGTTATCAGGGGAGCTGGCTTGGAGTGGAGGAAATTACACGAACGATAGAATCACTGTCTAAACTAGAGCAGATTTGGATCCGCATCAGCTCCGACTGACCAATCGACCGTGGGGCTAGCCGACTGTTGGGCACGTCGGAAAGCAAACAGTTGGGTCTGTACTGAATATTTATGGGGCTGCTACTCGAGGCTAAACGTCGAGTTGTGATAAACAAAAATAACAATAACAGTGGTAATATCCCGCTCATTGTGCTTGCCGTGCTCGCGGGCGCAATGTCCTAGAGGTCTTCTAATATGGCTCTTTCATCATGTAGGCAGTTTCCCTTCTCGTCCCCACCGCTCATCTCACTCTGTGCCGGCCCGCCAGTCCGTTGTCCGACCGACCACCCGTCCGTCCGGCTGTCCATCGCTCTAAGTGAGTGAGTCAGTCAGTCAGCCGGTTGTTTGGCTGCTTCCGTGTGTTCGGCTACGGTATATGTACTTGGGTATATTCGCCTGTGCGGCTACTACAATCCTATGTACAAGCGTGTTGACTTGGGGGCGAGTTTGGCGGGGGACACAGGTTGGAGCATAATGATCACTTTCCGAACGGAAGTCGTGACCTCGATAGCTTCCGGCTCAGCGACGCTCTCGCCCGCATCGCGCGGCAGCGACATCGAGGCGCCTTTCGATTGAGACGTTCCCGCTAGTTGCCCCCGCCCCCGTTGGCCTCGCCGTTTTTGGCGCCGTCCTCACGTCCTGCAGCCCGTCTCCTGCGGTGTCCTCGAAACGTCGACGACGGCCTCGTATCACTCGTTCGTCGAGCTCCCTGTCGTCGTCGTCCTTTTTTAGAACGACCGCTAGTTTTAAGAGTCTTGAATCCACTTGACAGGCGACCGCTGGTCTAGACAGAATGCCGAGACCTCCGAACTGCGTATGCAGTGACAATGGTGCTGTCGAGGCAAATGCTCGATCTAGAGACTTCGTTCTCGGTCCGGTTCGGTCATTTCGATTCCCGGCCTTGAACTACTCCCAAGAATTCGCTCTCGGAAGGAGGAACTTGTTGAAATCGGAACTGTCGCGGAAGGTGGCGATTCCTCACTCCTCGTCCATCTGAACTCGACGGATCCCCCTAATCTCCCCATCCTGATCTGGTATCCGCGACTACATTCCACGGGATCTATTCGCAGGGCGAAGTTCATCGCTCACGGTTCGGTGTTGCGTCTCCGAGCGGAGCTGTGATAGCGAGCTCGGGCGACGGGTTCACCCCATTAGCAGGAACGGCGAATTCACGTAGCGGAACAAGGGAAAAACAGAAGGGAACACAACGGTGCCTCACTTTTTCCCTTTGTATCTCACTCCGGCTCTGTATCCCCCGGCGCGCGTGATAGACCATTGCCGCCGTAAATCCGCTCGTTGTCGCCTCCGGTTCTCGGTGTTCCCCTACGTTGAACGATTCCCCTCCCCAACTACTCCACCCAACAAGTGTGAGTGGTCCTGCTCGCTCAGGATTTCGGCCCCGACAAACCGGGCCGTGTATGCCGCTTTTGAGATTTACGTCGCTTGAGCGCAAACAAATTTATGGCGCATGCTTCCGTCAAAGACGGACACCACATTAGCTGTAGACTGCGCGAAGCTCCCACAACCCATACCTGCCCGCGTTTCATCGCGTCACCGTCCTATATCGCTCCGGAATATATTCCCCTAAAATTAATCGGATGGTCAATTCCCCCCCATTTCCCCGCATGCACCACGGAAATTTCTCCGCAGACCCATCTGGTCTTTGGCCCAGTTGTCGTGCACCGCCATGGAAAATCCTCCTCAGGGGCCGACGACGGCAGATGCCATCGGCGTGAGCGGTGTGGTTCAGCCGGAGCGGAGTTGAGCCATCGGATAAGTTCCGGATGAACTTTCGGAGCTTAATCCGTGAGTGAGGTCAGAGCAGAAAAGCTATCAACCACCTCTCTTCTGGTATGGGCTAACTCCCCCGTCGCGTCGTATCGACTGTGCGAATGAGTTGAGTCAGACAGCCGCTTTTTTGCGCACGGGGATTTACAGCAGACATGGAAATCGCTATCCTTGGACAAGTTCGTCCCGAGCGACTCCTCTCCTCTACCATAGCTTGATAATGTTGACAGCGAGCGAGCTCAGGTGCTCCGAGGGGGTACTGCGAGCTGGAGAAGGCATACCGGGCCTCAGGTCTAACTCCACTCTCCCTTACTCTGCCTTCAGGTTGGAATAAGCAGCAAAGCCGAAACAATGAACGACGCGGCGCCAGGCTCGATCCGAGTCGATCAGACGCTTGTCGGTGACACGATGAGCAGACAGCGAGGGAACTTCGACCACTTCACCGATGAATGTTCCGAACCGCGATCGCGTCAGAGCTTTGATCATTGAAGGCTCTGCCAAGAGACTGTGACCTTGGGATTTCTCTGGATCGAACACGGAAAGGAGACGTGTATGGAAATTATCTGACGCGGAAGGGCTTCGAGGATTCCCCGAGGAGAAGCACGAAGCGAGGTATCCTCCGAGAATCAATAGACGCCTAAAGGAACCCATCTATCCTCCGGATGGGACTTTCGTTTTTTTCCGTTTCTTTTTTCAGCTCTGAAAAAAACAGTCATTGGAGCGGACCGAGCGAGAAGTCTTTCAATTAGGGCCCGTAGAATGAGCGAGGAAGAGAGACCGAGCAGCGGGTCAGGAGAAAAAGGGGGGGAGAGTAAAAAGGAGAAAAGTCGGGGAGGAGGCGGTTAGATTTAAAAAACTTCGGCCAGGTTCCCTGAACGATCGGGGACGATACGATGGGTCGGCCGCATTTTCAAGAAGTTTCCTCATCTCAGGATTCATGCGTCACTGGACTGCATCTCTGGAGCGAGACGCAAGACCGAGCCGAGGACCACTAGTGGAGGAGGAGCAGGGAATTCCAAGGAACGAGGGGCAGCTCGAGCGAGGGAAGGTGGACGGGGAGAGGATGCTTCAAGGATAAGGCTCGCGTCACTCTTTATTCTTGCAGCCGAACTCAAGTGCCATTGGCCGCGTCTTCGAAATTGAAAATGCAATATTCGCTCCTTCTGCGCCGCTTGCTCCTTCTGCTCTGACCCAGTCCGCCGGAGCACTCACAGTTGATAAGCCGCGGCCGCAGGGGAAAGCTATTTAGCATTCCAGACGGCTGACTTCCACAAAGATCGTAATCTTGGAAATTAAGTCGCGCTGGGACCCTCAGGGCAATACGTCTCGATCATCCAGCAGTATATAGAAATGTAGTTATATAGAAATACACGGTTTCAAAAAGACGATGGTTCGTGTGAGGAGAGGGAGCGCAGGTCGCCAGATCATGAGACAGGTCACGGATCTGCGCGTGTGTCTACGGGTTCCTTATCGCGGCTGATTGAAGTGATCGGGGACTTTTCGGATCAATTATGGAATAGATCCGAACTTCTTCTCCTCCGTACAGATCGGAATTCCGTATACATATGTTCCTTCAGACCTGCGAACATTCGTTGGACTTCGACTTATAATGCTCTACGGAGAGGCTTCCGAATCGGTACGACGATCCCCGATTCCTTCAGCCCCCGGAATGGAGCTCCTCTGCTTCTAACCTCCGACCTGCTCCAAGTGGAATCACGATCACTAACCTCACATTTTTGACCTTCCCGGAGCAGGTAGCTGTGGAGCAACCCCGCTCCGGAAAGTAAAGCATTCGCCATCGGGCAATCAATTATTATTTTCTTTTGATTTGAATAAGTCTGAGGTCCCCTGTCGTGTCCGGGGTCCCGATCAGCGGCTTATCGTATACATGTGTATTACCTATTCCATTCCTATTCTTTTCCTCTTATTCCTCTCATGGACACAGACTTCGTCCCCTCTTAGTCATATGTACCTTTATCCAATCCATATATCTATCGAGAACAATTAATGATTCGATTCCCTTCTCGAAAGAAAGCTGAGGAGATTTCCCATCACCCTCTCGCGAGCTTTTTTTCAAGGCACTATAATTCGTTGTTCGGGGGATATTTCTTCATTCGATCACGTCTACAAGGAGGCGCCGGCTGCAACATCGTCGAGAGAGCTAAGAATGGGAGGAGAAGGACTTCGCATCTCGGAGCCAGGAACGCGTGTTGATCGCCAGTTTGAGAAGAAGAGTCATGCGAGAAAATTGGCTACTATTATGCTTCACCAGCTCGATCGGTGAAATACACCGCGGAATCACGAAATCGGCGAGTTTATCAGCAGGGTAGACCATCGACATCGCCTGTTGCTGGAATCGGCTTCCTCTAGAAGCGTTGCAGCCGTCCCCGTCGGCTCTCCTCCTGCGCCGCGGCGTGGCAACAATGTTTGTTGTGAACGTACAAAACATGTTACCCAGAGGGGCGTGCTCGCCCGTTGGCCCGAAGCATTTTACCCGAAGCATTACTTGCGTTTCCTTGAGCCGTCTTGTACTTTATGGAGTTTCCCCTCCGCTTCGGCGGGAGTGAGATCGCTAGCTGTTGACTCGAGCTTTCTCGGGCCTTCAAACTGGGTGAATAGCAGACATTGAAATGTCAGTCACATTATAGTAGGCGTCCGGAAGGTCTTCCAAAGAGCTCCACTAGACGGGTTGAAACGCTGGCTCGCTCGCTGAGCGAGCCGGTCAGTCAGTCAGTGGAATTTCGCACGATGTTCCCAGCCGTTCGAATCTCTGATGACAGGCACTGCGGAAATTCCATGAGTCCTGGACGCGTCAAGACGGATTTTCCACATGCATAAATGGAAACGAGCGAAATGTTTCGCATCGGGGCGGCCTTTTTCCGCTTTCCATAGAAGCCATGACCGAGCCACATATTATACCACATGGGAAATATTCCGGCCCATCCTCACGTGGCCGAGGCGTGTCCATCGAGTCTCCGGTATCCGTTGGGGTCGAGGGAGAAATTTCCTCTATCCACCGCCGCAGTCTCATCGCGACGACCGTTGGGACGTCAATCCCGAACGCCGTGGCCAAACGTGCAAGCCGTCCGCATCGACTGGTATCGCCACTTCCGCGGCAGGTTGGATCTCATAGGAGTTTCTGGATTACTCGCTCGGTCACGGTACGCCTTTCTCCGGTTACATCCCCGCGTACAGCCGACGTGACCGTCATAGATTGAACGGGTATTCATGCCGGCTAGCGCGACGTCACAGCCCTGGCCGAGCGGAACTGACAGGCAGGATACCAAGTAGAGCAGATTCCGAGGCCTCGGAATATTACTGTTGTCGACGCGAGGGAGCTGCTCCTGGATCTGCATCGCACAGAGGAGAACTCCTTCCGCCGTTGAGATGTCTCTCTCGATCCTTTCCCGAGAAGAAATATATGTAGCTCCGCTGCCTCCCGGGTAATTTTGTGGTACATCCGCTGCGAAGTAATATACAAATCGAATACATATATGTATACAAAGTGTGCGCCAACATACTTCTAATAGATCATATAAAGACGGGATATTCAATGCGAATATGAAATACATTCTATTCGTAACGCCACCGGAATCGGCGCGGTGGGGGGAGGCTCAGCAATCGGAAAGGGGAACCGGCGCCGTCACTTACCTGGCGAAGACTCAGTTAGCCGTCTCAGATTAGAATTAACTGTGGTGGGATTCTCTTCGCGAATTAATCATTGGTGGTTTTTCGGAGATTAATCTAAATGAAAGACGCAGAGAGCGCTCTCAGGAATAATTGATGGATGATCCTCCCGGACCTTCAGCGAGAGATTGCTCCTGTCGAATGGAGGCGCTCCTCTCCGGATGAAGGATCCTTGCTGCTTGCTGGTGTAATTCCGAGAGGGACTTCGCGAAACACAGTATGATATTCTCTGAGCGGCTAGGTTCTTCCTGAACGGAGTGTCGCTCTCTCTTGTGCTCTCACTCCCGGCGTCGTCGCTACTGTTCTTGGTCTCAGAGTAGGATCTCCGCCATTTGACTCAATTTGCTTCCGCGGATGTGGAACTTAATGATATCGAACTTCTGCCCGAGCCGCATTAGTTGTTACTAATGGAAATCTTCGCCTAGGATCGCAGAAAACCCAATGCGGCCAGGGCTAAGCACGCTCGGGAGCCGCAACGGCACTCGCTCACATGTGGGCTATTCGGCAGCCATTACAGGAGAGGATCCCCGCTTCGTCTGCTTTTCTCGTCGTCCATCAGATTCTCGAGCGATCAACGAGCGCTTATTTGCCGTCAGCAACTCACCGGAACGTCCTGCCGGTTTTCGGATGTCAATCGGGCCTGCTAGGGATCTAGAGGGTCATTGGATCACCTCCCGCTCTACGATGTAGGAAGAGGTCGGGGTCGACCTTCGAATCTCGGGGGTGAAGCACATGAAGCCTCAAAGCTTTATACAGAAGAATACGCCCACTTCGGCTATCCTATCGCGCGGGAACAAATGTCTCTCACATCACCTCGATTTCACAGACGCTTAGCCTGGGCCCGCGTCGGGTTCGGGCTCTCGGGTCACCCAACGAGGTACATACATAGGTACCCCGAATGGTCCCTACAGAAACAACTCCAGGGAAGCCGAAGCAGAAAAGAAATCGGACGGCGACATATTTCGCACGAGAGCTAATCATGGTGGATTCGTGTATTACAAAATCATGCCGCCAGGAGTCGGTCGTGTTCCCGCAAGATTGGAGCTTCCCCGTCGGCAGGAGTGTCACTGACTGTTGCGTCTCTGCTCTTCTATCAAGCGAGGGGAGCGTCCGCTTCGATTGTAGCAAATGGGAGCTGTCGCGGGCAATTTGGGAACGTCCGCTGCCTCGCGGAAAGGCAAGACTTGAAATCAGAAGCGAACGCAAGCCGAACAGGCTCGCCATGAGTTCATCACGAAGTGTCTCCCGCTTTCCCAATGACAGACAACTGAGCACAAACAGACGTACCCGGAATGGAATACAGATGGCAGGCGGAAGAGGTTCCAGTATACGAGACTTCATTCAAAGATATTGCTCGAGATATCGCTGAAAAGCCGTCGCCCTTCCCGAGTTGGGCGATAGAGTTCCGGAATCATCGAGTCGAAGCTCAAGATAAAACTGAATCGATGCGAGGGCTAATAGACTTGGAGGTACCATTCGGACTTGATGTGCTTGTTGAGCGATCTGGCCTGTCCAAACTTCCAGGACTAAGGAAGTGACACGTTGTTGCCGAAATCGATGTCTCTTCCGGCAAGTCTTACCTATCATCGAGCTACGGTTCGGGTCTGAGACCAATGGTCGTCGGGTAGGCTTGAGCGACCGAACGAGCGAGGGCTGAGCCGATGCGATCCATCTCGGGGAACGCACGGGAACAACGTTCAAGTTGACATTTGATAATCCTTCTCCACCCACTGCATAATCGCTGCGGGTTTTTGTTCGAACGAAGAACGATTGCGGCAACGTTCCGCATGAAAATGTTTCATGATTCATACAGCAGTTCTAGCTCCTGCGAGAACTGATGAGGATCGTTCTGCCCGGAGTTCGAGTTCAATCTTCGAGGAATCGAGACGGCATAGAGGGCGGCAGAAACCGGTCGCATGGGCAGGATCCAGGAAGACCGGAGCTGGGTGCCTGCATTGAATCTCCCCTCCGCCACCTGTACGCCACGCGCCCATTGATCAATGAGCGGCTCTCTTCAAGAGGCGAGGAATAACGATGGATTGGATGATATCGAAGCCATGGATGGAACCGGACAAGTCAGCCGTCGGACCACCGCCATCCCCGCAAGCGAGTCGCTAAGCAAACGGATTCGATCCAGCGCAAAGCAAGGCGAGCCCACCGAGGTGCATTCTCGCATATGGTCTCTGGAGAGATGACGCTCTGCCTGACCAACTAGATGGGGTAATAGGCTCTGAGTGTAATCCGATGAGATATGCAGAATGGCTTCGTGCTAAGCGGTCGTTGGCTCTTACTCCGTCGTCGACGACGTCAGGACTGCGGCCATAGACCGTGAGCACGCCAGATATCCCCTCGGTGGGTTGGACGACCATCCTGCCGGCCGGTCGGTCAGTGAGTCACTCGGTCAGTCAATCAATCGGTCAGTCCGTCGAACGGCTATTGGTGATTGAGTCCTTCCGGCAAGAGCGCTCTCTGTTATCGACCTTCGCTTGACTGAGCTTGAATTCATAACCGTTTTACCATGGCCAGGAATAGGCTCGTTCCATCCGTATGCGAGTCTTCTGTATCAGGTATGCGTATCGGGAACGGAACGTCTCCTCTACTCCGATGCTCCTGCCCATCAGCGTGCTATGGCGGGTTCGATCAGAGGACGGAGACGCATTTCTCTGGGCCTATGCTGGAAATTTCAACTCACACTCTCCTTCCGTGCTGGAGGCGAGCGCTGTCCAGAGCCATCTCGCTTCACGCCTTGTCGACTGCTCTCTAATTGTCGGAAGGAATGGAGGTAATGGAGGGACCGATAGTGTGAGTAGACGAGGGAATTCAGGAGCACGCGGAGCCGGGGGAAGGCGTTCCGTTCTCAGATCTCTGGATGGCTCCCGTGTAGCTATACATGCAATATCTCATGAATGGTGTCACACGATTTGTATATGTCGCTGGCTGCGTCCGCGAATGAAATTAACCTCCTCATCTCGATGCACCCTCCTCTTTTGTCTGCTATGTGGGAGCTTTGGCCGTTGCTGAGAGGGCTGCCCCATCGACTGATCGAGTCCTTTATATGCGATGTCTTTCCTCCTATGAGGAGTCGGTGAAGAAATGAGAGGGAGAGAGCTTGGAGATGCCGTCGCTTTACTTCACTGGCTAGTTTATTCCCCGTCCCCCCCCTCCACAATCCTCCTCCCTGTCTGCTCAGCAGAATGCCGGTCAGTGCAAGCGGGTGGTGTGGACCATATCTTGTTACATTGTTTCACAGATAGCCCGGGTCTCGACCTGACCCAAAAGGCGGAACGAGAGCCCCCTTCCCTGTTGTTCGACGCGTTTACTGGGGAGCTATTGTTGCTGAGCGAAGTCACGAGTGCCATGGATTGTCTTTGGGATTTTTCAGAACGACAGCAATTTCAATTTTTTCCCTCGTTTCCTGGCCCTGCCTCCGCTGCTGACGGTTCAGGACTAGGGTCCTCGGTAGTTTGGGGACCGATATCACAATGGAGGCCAATTGCGGGGAATGCGCTTCGTCGAGCTGGGATCGGACGAGCTGCGTCGATCAAGCAAATCAATGCTCGATCTGAACTTACGAAGTTGTCGCGTCGTTGATGCGGTAATGGATGCAAATGGATATTGATTGTTTTCTCTCGATTAGTCGATTTTGGAGTGAGTAAGGGAGAAAGCTCATCCATGAGACGAGCGTTACAACATTCGGGCTAGATTGACTCGATCCGACTCCCTTCGACAAGACAAGCCGACCAATCGAGTAGATGGACTCGCTCCCATGCTCCCATTGGATGAGCTCGGCATCATGACGGCGGTGGCGACCAACTGTTCCGCCAGCCGTCCGACCGTCTATCAGGAGAGCGAGCTAGCTAGCCGGCTGACTTGATAAATGTTATCAATGTCTCCGAACACTCCGATCGATGTGTAGTGGAAGCTGTCAGCGTTGCTCCCGGGCGATAGGTGTTCGATGCCCAAGGAGGAGAGCGAATCACGCAGCTCTCCGGCATCCTCACGAGCTGTTTCGCAACGGAAAGTCAGAGCCGCTGCAAAGCGAGCCGATTCGCCCCAGGCGAGCATATGAAAACCAGTAGTCATGCTCCCGGGCAATACGCAGGAGCTAGGTCCCTGATCCCTGAAGCGGACAGAAATCGAAATCATACGGTATTGGGACCTATATCGTGCGATGTGCGCGAGTGCTGTGTACTCGGATCCATCCCTAGAATTTTTCCCTGTCCGCTCGTTCGATTCAGAGAATGAGCAAAACCTCGTACCTCCCCACGCGCCTCGCTCCTCGAGTGCTCGTGTCGACACGAATTCGGGTCCGTTCTCAGGAAGTGTGAGAGGTGTGTAGCTACCGAGACGAATCTACCGTGGTGCACCAGCTCTAGATTTCTTCCCGACAGCCTTCAGCGTGGCGAGGTCGGAGGCCGGGGAAGTCGCCCGATACTGACCCGATTGGGCATGAACGCTGCCGGAATAGGAGCAGGTTCCGGTCGACTCGAAGGCTCCTTGTTCTGCATCGGCCTCTAGCAAGTCTACCCGTCCGGGTTCCTTCGTAGTAACACGACTCGTCTATGGTGGGCTCGGAGGACGGTCGCTCTGCGAACGACAGTGTGACGCGAGATGTCTCTGAAGGAAGCCGCGCACGCTTCGCTCCCTATTGGCATGGGGTCCCGGCGATGCATGGGTGGGAGACATCCATTGCGCACTAGCTGGTGACCGTGGAATCGTTTATAGCTAATGTTCTCCAACACAATTCCTTATTCGGATTATGAATTTCTTGTCTCGACGTGTGTCCAAATGGTCTTTCGAAAATGCACCATTCCTGTTCACTCACCGGCATTGCATCGGCAGATACCATGGGTTCCGCCAGAAAGAGGCCGGGACAACGCTATCGAGTCCAACCCTGTGGAGGATCAAGCTCCCGGACCCGGACGCAAGCCGCCCTCGTTTATGGCTCCAACGAGATCAGAGCTTTTGAGCCATCATCAGAAGCAGCTGGTAGATCTATTCGAATTGTGCAATCAGTTCGGAGTTCGGCTTCAGCTTTTAGTCAGCTGTGAAGCGGGGAGGGGCTAAAGTGAAAGACGGTCCGATAGGGAGATGTGCCAGGGAACCAGTCGGTTAGTAGGTTCAGGGAGACCCGGAGAACCTCGGGCCAGCTGTTCGGGCCGGATGGACGATCGGTCGTTCGGTTGGGTCTTTCGATCTAACCGCTTCACGGACTTTAAACTCGGCCTCACCTACCAAATTTTCCCCACCGACTCGGTGTGGTGGCGGGTTCCGCTTCAGCTGCTCATTCAACCCTACGCACAAAAGACAGCTTCATCGAGCTGTCGCTCACGACCGCATGTCAAAGCTGTCAGGACAGGGAAGGAGGAAATTTACAAATTCAATCTTTGCCAGGTACGTTGCTGAACGGAGGAACTAACAATAATTTGAGAACTCTTCCGCTCCTTGACGTGATGAAACAGCGTGTCACAAGTTGAAACGTTCAGGCACCTGTTTGGCTCAGTTTCCCTGTCCAACAAGGAAAATTCATCGATGAACCTATCTTAGCTCCAAACTTAGCGACAAACTCCGCCATATGGTGGGCGTGTTCCCTTCCCATAGCAAGACGCGGACCAAATCCCTAGGAAGGGACGAACATCCGTTCGAGCGATCGAACGCCTTCCACATGTGCATGCATATGGGAAAGATCTCTTGACGCGAAGGATTGACGAAAATCAGAACAACAACAAGTTTCTGATAGAGCTCAAGATCCATCTGCGTTGCATCTCCTCCATGTTCCCCGTGTCGAATCTGATCATGCTGTGACTCTTCCGCGGCTTAAGGCACAGGAACGAAGGCTCACTCAACCTCGCTCACAGACTCATGTTCCAGTTGTCAGACAGCGGCACTTGAGATGAACCTCCCAAGTTCCGTCCCTGCTCCGTCTTCTCCCGCAGACAAGCCGGCGGTGGGCAGCCGAAGTAGAGGAGCAGCCGCGGCAGCCGGCAGCTACTGATGCGCGTAATAATATAAAAGTGAAGCATAAGATAGGCATCCGGCTCGCTCCGTTGCCTACCTATGGCTCTGCGGCTTCATGAGAAGACGGTTCAGGACAGCGGAAAAAAGGAGCCAAAACGGGAACCACCAAGCTCTCCCGAAATTAGTTTGCCGTCCCCAGGGTCGTTGAGCGAGCGAGCGCTCGCTCGGCGTCAAGAGTTCTAACAACGTCGCGAAACACCGGCGAATAAGGCCGGGGAAGTGCAAGAACGGAGAGCGATATAAATGCGCTTTATTCAAGGCTAGTCTTGAGATGAATAGACCGCGGCCGCCAGGCAGCGCCGCGATGGCGGCTCCAGGGCGGGCGACGCCGACGCTCGGAGCGTGCTCATGGCTCGCCTCGCATGCAGTGGATCGGGGGTTTCGTTTTGGAAAACCGAGAATGCTTCGCTACGTGTCAGATTGAGTTCCATTCACTTCACTTAGCTCAGCTGAAAAAGCACGCACTACCTGCAGACGCACGCTTTTCCGAGCGGCGCACTTCAAAGGGGGGCTGCGCGAGCAGTCAGACGGACAGACGAGCCGGCGGGCAAACAGGCGGCGGCGAGCTCGCGCGCGAAATTTCGCGCCGAGACCGAAGGAGCGGCGCGCAGCGAACAGACGAACGGACGGACCGACCGACAAGGAACTGTCCGCAGAATTTTCGGCGAAGATTTATGTTGGCAATAATTTTCCGCAGTGCACTCTCGCTGGAAACAGAGTTGCCATTCGTTTGTTTTCGTCATTTCTTTTCCTCTCGACTACGCGCCCGCTAAGGGAGAGAGTGCTGACTCAGAAAAGAAGTGGCACTGGCTCTCTAATACATTATGATAAGAGTGCGTCACTCGCTTAAGTTGCTCCTGTGTTCGTACCCGAATGTATCAGGCCGCCGAAGTACGGCGAGCGGCGGGCAGGCGAGCGACTGGAAGGAGTCAGCCAGCCCGAGGGGCAAACTTGAAGAACTGGCACCCATGGGGGAGCATGGGCGATGGAACGAGGGGCATTCATTTGAACACAAAGTGCCATTTCGAGGCTCCATCTCCGTTCTCAGGAAGTAACAGAAGGTAACGGCGCAGTAGCGAACGAAGCCTAGCAAGGGGCATCGTGAGCGCTAAGAACATCTCACAGCGACCCGTGGATTAGGCAGCAGATGTGGCAGAACTCGAACGCTGGCCTCGTAGCCCGAGCTCTAGACGGGCACCCGGTATGTATACTATATGTATGTGATCGCTCGCATGTGGTGGAGGGGAGAGCTGCGAACAACACAGGTTGAGCGGAATAATAAAATGAAGATGAGCACTCATTCATCGGCGCCAGCAGGGGCATTCCGCTCTGTGGCCTTGGTGTCCGACGCACGCTCCTCAACATTAACAGAGGACGGGAAATACGCTCGGGCCGCGTGCTCGGTGGATATCGCGGAATGATCGTTGCTCGCGTGAAACTACCGAGAAAAAGAAGTGGTGATGAGATTCTCGCAGTATCGATTCCAAAAACAGGCAATAAATCTCATTAGCCAGACGATCCTACGTGGGAACTAGCCGTCCGATTCAGCCGAGAGACGTGCTACGAATAATGCGGCGATACTTCCTTTCGACGACAGCGATCATAACCGTCTCCTTCTTAGATTGGAAGGAGTACAGATGAGGAGAAAACGGCGGATTCATTTCGGAGGATTTTGAACGCGCCGCTGGACGACAATAAATACCCATCATCACGGTGTCTAGTATTTTACAAAGCCAATCCACGAACTGCGGGCCGTCATTCCACACGGTTCTCCGTAAACGCAGAGGAAGTTGTTCATCGTGAAAGAAGTTCCCCCAGAGCTCCTCGCATCTGGGAGTCTCAGGTTGCGAGACCGCGGGACGAACCTTGACGATGAGCTCTGCGAACTCACGGCTACTGTCATTGTGTCTTGTTCGGTGTGACGCTTTCATAATCACTGGGCGTTGATGGGAGTTATGCATTAATGACTCCGATGGAGCGTTTCTCAACGTGGGTAACAAGAGCTCCGTGCAGCTCATTCAGCTCGCGTGGGATATGAAATATGTAGTCCGAAAAGTGAAGCAGTACATCTATCCTCACAAATTAGGACGACGATAAATGAACGGAGAGTCCCGACAAGCGCCAATTCGACTCGCCGTCGGGGTCATCTGATGAGTGAGGAGTCACATCCAGCGCTGAATCGCTTGGAGTGACTTAATATATTGGGACGCCTTCTTCATTTGCTCGGAAATTCCTCTCTCTAATTCAGCGAGCCTCGGCTCCCACGCGATTCTGAGCGCTCGAACCTTTGACAGAGTTCCCTTGCGACACAAACATCCAGATGCGAACATCCACACGCATACCTGAAAAATTCCTGATGCAATTCAGCCTGCCACTACTACTACTACATACTAGAGTTCTGAGCTCCGGGGAGTGTGGGTATGAATCGGAGCAGACGAGACGCCCCGGGATCAAGAAGGGAAAATGAGCTAAAAATGGGACAGCCATCGTCAGCTGCTCGCTGATGGATGCGTTTGCAGGGGTCACGGCTTGCGTAGTGGGATAAGCCATCGGAGCAGAGGCTCCACTCTCAGAGGTACCTCTGCGTCGATCACAACGTCAACTAGAGGCTTCGTTCATTTCCAGACCTTAGCCGTGCGTCACCTACTGTAATTTATCCTCTCCTGACATAGACAGGCTGTAGTCGAGTTGCGGTCATGGGACGCGTCGTCTACTCGCGGCTCACCGCTCCACGGGTTTGTTGTGAATTTCCGGCGG
>NW_003803456.1:54769-65464 GCF_000255335.2 Galendromus occidentalis
AGGCTCGAGAGTAGCAGCTTAGCTCACAGAAGCTGAAGAGCAGATCCCGGGGGAGACCCGTCATGTGTCCAAAACTAAGAGAAAATCGACTCCGCAGCGGACCTCAGAACGAGGCAAAGCACATTTTGCCGCGGCGAAAGCGATCTGGAAGGTGGGACAGATGATGTAGAGCCGTCGAACGTCGCGAAGAAATCTTTGCGAGACGGTCGGCGAGACCGCGGGTGTACGGGCGGGCAGGGCGCCCGTTCGTCCTCCTCACGAGTTGGCTGGATTTAGTGCTGGAGAAAATGGCGAAGTTATGGAGGGGATTGCTGACGAGGCGACTGCCAATGAAGATTGAGTAGCGGGTCAGGTGGGGTGGATGGGCTAGTGCGGCGCGTTTACCCCAACACATGCTCTCCTCACAACACTCCCCGTACTACCGCGGTACATCTCTCGTACGGCGGCCTCACACGCGCGTTGTTCCATCGGGGAGCTCTCATCGTCGGCAGAAGTACAGGCTTTTTAGAGGTACCGTTTACCTTGCGGATCGGGACACGTGATTATGTTCAATCGATAGCATACGGCAACCGACGGTGAGGTGAAAGCCCATCGCGGTAGTTTTCGCCGCTCCTCACCGCCGGCCGCCTCGGTGGCCCATAACCTGAATCGCGATCACCCTCCCCGACGTCTAACCATTTCCTCGTAGTTCCATCCACGTTCACTCCCTCGAGGGAGGGGGGGAAATTCAGTTGACGGCGATCTTGAGAGCAATTCTGTGTCCTCTCGGTCACACCCCCATGCCCATGTGAGCACGGGGCGATCCGGGCGACGAACGAATGGAGGGACAAACGAAGCAAGGAGCTCACCCGGCAGCCCTCCGGCTCTCGAAGTTAAACCCGCGATCCGGGAAACATTGGGCTCGCTGTCTGGGGAGTTTGTGGCGAGCGAGCGGGCTCGCGGACGGGCGGGCAGGCGGGTGGGCAGGCAAGCGGGCGGGCGGGCGAGTGAACAATCGGGCGGTCGGGTGAGCCAATCCAGCGCAGTTTGGCGTAGCCGAGCGACGCCAAGCCTGAGGGGCTGCTTCTTATTGAGGAGGTGGACCGCCGAACATGGCAGGAATTGATTGATAGTAGATCGAACTCGCGTTCTGATGAGCAAGCATGCCTCAGGTAGGGCCGGGGCGCCCGATGGCTGCTCGGCAGCCGGGCGAGCGGGCGGGTGGAGAGAAGGAACAACGAATCGAGGCGGAACACCGGCAGCAATATGTTTTCTATTCCCAGTTGCCTGTTCATACGGAGTGCCCAGTCAGGAGGATTCTCCACGCAATCGCTTCATTCAGGAGAGACACGATCGACGGCAACAATGAAGAAATGATGAAAAAATCCCTCGATCCCAACAAGAGCCTCAGACTGACTGGCAAGAGAGTGGAGAAAGGCGTTACGTGCAGCTCAACGATATCGAGAGGGAACGCGATTGTTTTTGCACGAGCCGAGCCGCTGACGAATCGACAAGTTGGTGCCAGTACGCTCTGCCGCGTCGAGGGCATCGGAGGCTCATGGGATCCAGTCGACTATTCATTTCTGTCTCTCGATGTCACTCGCTTAGCGGCGGAGCCTGCTTAGCGTTCGACTGGCTTTTGGTCGATAAGCGCACGCGATCGTGGGACATGTCTGGTCTGAAGATAACGCAGCAGTCGAACGGAGCAGATGGCAGCTCGGAGACACGAGTCTACGGAAAACGCTCTCGTATCAGTGACATCTATGCGAGTCCCTCCAACTGCCGAACAGACGTCTGCCCATGGATGGCAGAGAAGAGCCTGTCACTGCCCCGGACTGTCACTGTCGTCTTTCTCCTCGTCCGCCTTTTGCTCATCTGTGGATCTGTCCGCCGCCGTTGTCCGTACGCTAGCTCTCGGCAAATCCGGCATCCAAGTCGCTTTATTTCAACGTTATGAAGCTCGAGGGAGCGGAAAGACATCCCGGATACCGAGCTCAGACAATCCAAGTGGAAAAAGGAGTCATGCAAATTATTTCCAAGCGGGAGCTCTGCAATTCCTCGCTTCCTTCAAGGCGAGCAGACGTTTTTCATGATCCGAGACGGCCGAAAGGTCCTCGCCGTCGTGCCAGGGTTAGCGAATCAATCGTCCGGCTTCTCAGAAACGCCTGCTCATCGTCTTATTCCTCATCCTCGAACTCATGCTCGTTCGGCTCGTCAAGCACAAAATTTTCTCTCACTTCGTGAATATCTTCGTGTTCTCGCTGTGTCAGAACCCCAGACGGGCGCTATAATCCGTCCGGCTTAGAGGTGCGTCTGTTGTGACGCGTATCGATCATCTTCTCTAGTAGGTCCCGCTTATTAAAATCATCCATTATCTTCCGCTCGTGGATCATTCATGCAAACTTCGCAAGAAAATAACTCTCGCCCTTCCTCCCTCCGGGAATCGTTGCTCGGCTCGTGGGTTTACGGCAGGCCTGAACTTTTATCTTGCCCCATGGATCGGGAGGTCAGTCGAAGCGGGTAATTTTTTCCCTCTGCTCCCTGGAAGAGGATCCGGGCGGCTTGTTCCTCGCCTGATCTCCTTCCGAACCGCGGTACCGGGAGGAGCCTCACAGGATCCTTTTCTCCCTGTATCCCAGCTCTGTGTGATTAATCGTTCATTTGCGGAGGAGGCGATAATGCGGGTCAGGGAGCATCGCCGATCGGAGCTCTGCTACCTAGACTCCATTGCCCGTAGACGCGTGTCTCCGCGATGTGATCACCCAGAGTTCTGGGTGTTCCTGCTAAAGGAGGTAGGTACCTATCCACGTCTTACTCCGATCGATTCATCCTGGAATAACTCCATTCGGAACGAATACTCCGAATTCCTATGGATTGCGATAGATATATCCTCCCCCTAGTCGACTCGCTCAGACATTCCCAGTGTTCGATCGACCAATTATTCGTCAGGACCTCGGAGCCTATTCTATGGTACGGCGCTGCTCGATATAGCGGACAAAGCGTGGGCACACCTGATTCCCCGACGACCGTAGGTGAATCATGAGACGCCGCCGGTCGGCTCCTACCTCAGTCATTGTATGTTGATAACAGCTAGTCACGCAATATTGATTTTACATTTGCCGCGAATTGCGTACGCCGTGCATGTCTACAAAGGAGGAGCGGCCGCGCGATAAACACCCTCGCCGAGGAGCTTGTAACCGTCGGGCTCCGAATCGAATTCATCGAATCGGTATCGATGCTCCACCTCGACGAAAATAATCCGACAAATGAGGTCGATGACGTCGACTTCAAAGGACATCTGAAGTGGGCCCGGCCGAGCTAATCCTTGACCCTCCGGAAAGTCGGGTCGCTGTTCGGGAACGAAATCGAGAATCGGCAGAAAAGGAATGAGCGAATTAGGAAGCCGAAGAGCATGTCGACCTGAAGTCGGATCCAGCAAGGGCAAGAACATGCGAAAGGACATGGCGAGGATTTCGATGACGAGCGTTGGCGTCGTGAAGCATGGTCGACTTATGGATTCGATGTAATTAGCTGAACGAGGGACGTGGTTGCCCGGTCCGTGTGCCATGGCAGGAGAGCAAGTACCTGCTACATCGATGAAGTGAATAAATGTCGCGAGCACCGAGGGAGTAATTTAATAGCGATCGAGGCAAACTCGGCAAATGCCATGCGGAACCTTAAGGTCAACTCCAGTCGAGGGATCAGGAAGTTCGACCGCGAGCTCCGAGTTCAGCCAGGAGCGCTAATGAAGTCGATCGCCTAATGTGGCCTGGTGGTATTCTCCATATTCGGTTCAAGTCCGTCGACGCTCTGTTCCATAAGCACCTAGAAAAAATCCTGTTTCTCCCGCCAGAGTTCACGGAGTTACGGCACAGTCGCTGGGCTTCGGAACGATCTCGGGCTTCAAGAGTGGGTGAACCAAAGACTACCATCCTCGTTCCCGGGTCCATCGATCCGATTCGTTCCCGATCAGTTGGAGCTGTGCGTCGACGGAATTCTGCTCCTTCGGAGAAGGGCCCCGACAGGTCAGAAGAATGCAAACGCTAATTCCAGGATTTTTCCTTCTCATATCCTCCCCCTTTCTGGGAGGGTATGCAATAGCGACCCCCCTCTCTCCTCCCCCGATCCCATCAGCGTTATTCTTGGGACAGCAAATATTCCTATTAGCTACTAATTATTATTATTATTATCGTTGACTACCATTATCTTGGGGAGTAAACTTCAGACGGAGGTGGTGGGGACGGTCATCGCTCTCACGCTCAGGGACTTCCATCTCCATGACGAGCTCGAGTTTTGTTTGTTGCCTCGAGCTCGGTTGCCGCTGTTGCGTAGCCCCCTCGTGATGGTTTTCATAAATGAAAACTATAGAATGGGAGGAAGTACACCGTCAGGCGTTTCGTTGTGGTATTTAGTGAGTCGATTGAGCTTGGTCACGCGACCAATCACGCGAGCTCCCCTCGTCCTTTGAGCTAGCGCTGCCTGAGCAACGACGACGACGAGGAGGAGGAGGAACTCCTACATACCACCCCTCCGCTTAGCTTGCCCACCCTCTCATAACCCTCAATCCTCGAAACCTTCCCAAACCCATGCGTGCCGTCGTCGCCGCCGCCGCCATCATCACCACCAACGCCCAGCTTTATTCCCTTTTATTCAAGTCCTCCATGATTAATTGTGAAACCCTTGTGCAGAAGACCGAGCAACGCTCTCGGAGATCCCTCCACTCGGTCGACCGACCGAGCAGGCCGACGGGCGTGCGGCGGTCGCCACCAACAGTTCTACCGACATCGTTCTGTCTCAAAAGCGACAGCGAAACAACAAAACAGGCAGGCGGGCATTCCTAATCGTTGTTGGCTAACATCCAACACTTGGTTTGTGCGTCAGTCGCTTTGTTGGATGCTGCTTGCGGAACGGTATTTGCTCTGCGCGTAAATGGAACATTAATCACTGATGTGACCAGCAACGAGAGCACGAACGGGTAGCTTAGCGTTCCCGTCTCGTCGTCGTCATCCGTTGTTCGTTTCTTCTCTTCGTTTTCGTGTCATAAATCTGCGGAAGCTTACCAGACGAAGTGCCGGCTCAGAGGGAGTCTCTTTGTCTGTACGTCTGTCTGTCCTCGAAAGTGTTCATCCTTTCGATCGGTAGCCTATGTATGTATGTCTGTTTGTCGAAGCCTCACCGACGGCCACCCACGCAGTCGTCAGAGAATGCACGTATGTATACACTTAAGTCATGGCTCCGCACAACCCGGCGGAATACCGTGGGGCCTGGGATTTTCTCCCGCGCATTCTCGGCTGGTGGCTTCTCTGTCTATGCGTCCCGTTAGCGACTGATCTCGAATCAATCGGTGACCATGCCGAGCGTCGATGCGCCTTGGCATAATCGCAGGAAGATATTATCTGAAGGATATGAACAATTCCAGCTCGTTCGATCTTTCGGTCGAAGGATGATTGATGGTAGACCGATGTGCAGTGACATCCGGCGCCCGTCGGTCCATCCCGCAGGAGGTAACGGATGGCTGCTGGAGGAGAAAGGAACAGACGTTGCTGCCAGGGAGATCTCCCCACCAGCAGGCGCCATCGAGTCTGGCTCTCTCGATGTTCGCTCTCTGGCTGTTTTTGTGACTCCTTGTGATCCCTCTCGGCTTGAATCCGAGTCCTTTTCGGCTGCGGTGCGTCGTTCGTTTTCTCCCCGACTTGTTTACCTAAAAGCCACTTTGTTCTTCCTACTCCGAGTTGAAGTTCAAGTAACAGCTACAGAGAGAAGACAATTGAAAGTGTGGAGTTGAGATTAGAACGAAGCTGCGAACTCAGCGGGGCGAATTCCGCGAAATACGTCAGGACCGTGTCAGCGCAACGAACTCAGATGGGACCGAGTGGAACACAATCAAAATCTAGACGAAATAAACAAATTCAAATGCGAGTTGACAGACGGAAAAGCTGTTCCTCTGACTGTTCCCGGGGACGTTCCTCTGGCTCTTTCGGCTGGGGAAGCTCGAGCGTCTCGGACCCTCCGCGAGGCTTGCGACAGGGAACCTCGTGGAAGGAATTCTATGAACTCTCCCAAATCAGGACCAAGACTCCGTACGAGGCCTGAGCCCCAAGAAGCCAGATGTCGGACAGAAGCTTGCTAAATTTTTAACCAAAGGGCAGCAAGTTCTCCGCCCTCTCGGGAGCGACCAACACAGGAGTTGAGGTCGAGGGACGTACTTTTCAGTCGTGAACTTTATCCCTGTAGACTGTAGACACTCCGCATTCTAGCATTGAGGCGCGCGTTCAGCCCCGCGATTCCAGTAGTCCAGAGTTGAAGCGACGGATGTCGAGGAAAAAAACAGGAAGACGGAATCCCTGAGTGCGGAATTCATACGTGGACCTGCGAAAGCCTCGGCTGTTGTTCAGCTCCGAGAAGCCTCGCGTACTTCATTCTCGTTAAGCACAGTAACCCGCCGCTCGATTGTTGGCTCCGAGAAGGAGGTTGTCTTCCGGCTCGCGGGCTAGTAGGACTCGTCGGTGACTGAGTCCGGGACCCGCACCGGCGCCGCGACTGGCAAGCTGAGGACCAGGAGATGAGAAAGTCGAACAGCCATGAAAACGACACTCGCGGTCCCTGACAGTTGAGCTGTCTCATTCCCTCTCAGCTCTTTACCCGTGCTAGCAGCGACGGGGTCTACTTGCAGGCATGCCCCAGAGTGCTTTGGCCACGAGGCGAGAGTGTCGGGCAGATCGTGTGCGTGTGTTGCGTTTGTATGCGTAGCTGTGTCTACGCAGGCGTAGGCGGAAACGACTGCGAGGGAGGCATTTCTCATAGCAGCAGCGAAAACAGCATTCAACTCAGTCAGTCGGCGCGACAAGCGAGCAGCAAAAAAGAGCGACTCGCGGAAGGACGGACAGACGGATCGACAGATCAATCTCGGCGCTAGGCAGGCGCGTGTTCTGAATCCAGCGGTGGGGTGGTGACACGCCCGCCGCCACAGAGGCTGCCAAGCTGTCCAACGGAGCCTGCCAGCCAACGGGCTGGCTGACTTACTGTCGGCAATACATCTACGTTAGGGCTTTTCTTCTCGTTGGTCGACGAGCGGCTAAGAAGAAAGCCACCCGAGGGCGTCTCTAGTCACTGAGTAAGCCAGGTAGTGTCGTTCCACCTCGGTTTCGGAGACACACAAGCATTGAGGAGACGGTCGGTCAGCTTTTCTGCCTTGAGCAGCCAGCTGGATGAGGGCGGGAGGGGGGGGGAACGTAGTCAAAGGAGGGTAATGTGTTTGTTTTGTCACAGGTGCGGACCAGCGGTTCCCACCTCGACGCTTTGGAGCAAGCGTTCCTCCCTGAGCGTCGTGCCCGCCTGTCCGCCCGCCCGCCCGCCGGGTCGGTGGAGGGTGCTTCCCCAGGATTCCGATGGCGGTCGTAGTTATAGTACTAACAGTAGCACTGGTGCCACTCGGTAGTAAGAGGCTGGCTGAACAAGAACGACCGAGCGAGCGGACGGGGCAAAGCGTCCCGCAATGTCCAAGAACGATCTCATGGAAAAGCAGAGCACCTTAGTGACTCTTTCTCTCGAGAGGGCATTAGCATTCAGGACCCACGGATTGGGGGCCCACCAACTGACCATGCAGAACGGCGGCGGCCGCGACGACGACGACTGCACAAAGCCGATTTCCCTATTCGGCCCAACTCTTGCTCTGCCGAGCCGAGTCTGCTTAAGTGGGCTTCTTTGTTTTTTTCAATCGACCACGTTAGTCCTGGGATGGGCAAACCTACGGTGGACAGACAGATCACTACAACCGAATGTGACGATCGACGTCGCTGCGCCGAGATTCCTTGATCGAGATTGGGCGCTCGGTGGAGCAGAGAGATGCCTGCGTACGCGTGTTTGTATTGGGCTCAAGCGAGCGGTCGGTGAACGTGCGACAAATTGGAACATGTGTTTCAAGGACCAATTCGAACTATTGAGGTTCGAACCCGAGGCTCTCGAACGTCCTCGTTAGACCGCCACCAAGAGACGACAGATCCGCGAGAGACTCCGAGAAACGAACTGCATAGCGGAATGTGTGAGCTGCGGTGGTGCGATTTCGATTTCCTAGCGATCCGAAGTCGATGCTCTCGAAATCCCACCGTCGTCCGGACGTGGAGGAGGGACTGCTGTATGAAGGGCATGGTGTGTTTCATGCGGATGATAATGTCCTAATCATTTCGAACAGTCGACCCTATATTGGGCTACTTTACGAGCCCCGCTTTTACGGCTACGTCATTATCACTAGCTCGCCAAGGAGGCCGATGTGTGGAGTCCGTCGTTTCCTGCCTGCCTGCCTGCCTGCCCGCCCGCCTGGAGCGTAATGGCAGCCACTTGGCTTTCTCTTATTTTAGCTGCACGGTCTATCGGCTTAATAGAGGAGCATTTGGCGCACCTGATTTTCTTAAAATCGAATCGTCGACTCGTTTGTGGATTCGCTTTCGAGTGCACCGCTGCTTCATCGTTTTGACAACAGCAACAACGGAATTCCATCGAAAACGGTCTTGCTCGCGCAGTCACAGGCGAGAAGGGGGCGGGGAGGGGGGAGGACCAGGCGCGACGCTATTGAGCGTGAAGTGCGAGCGAAATTTTCGACGGGCTTTCGAAACGCTAGATTAGTCCTCTGCGAGTCGAAAACTACTCCACCATTCAGTCTCCGACCGACCAACGCTTGTGAATAGCTCTCAATTAGAACTTGGTGCTTTTAATCAGAGCGAGCCGACGCCGTCGAGTTCCTGCCCTCGAACCTGCCCTGCAGGCCTCCACAGCGAATTGTTCTGGAGGTCGACGTTGTCGAACAATTAAATATGCACATTTTTATAAATTCGGAAGCATACTCCGAGAGTCGAATATACCACGGTGGAGGAAGCGACGATGATTATGAATGATAATTAAACAATAATTAAACTGAAATTGAACAATAATTATTTGTCCGATTCCCACCGTACCACCCACCCATGCCCGGCCGCCATCGGGCGTCTATGGACGGGGTTTTTGTGCCCAACACCGGACCCTCCTCGTATGAAGCTCTTTGATCGCTCCGAAGAGCTGTCATATTCAGGGCAAGTGTTGAGTAAGCTGTGTAATTTCGGCTTGGATTGACACTCGGACAGCCCTCAAGGTCGCATCTGCTTGTGGCTTCCGGGATGAAGCTATGGGAGACCGCCTCATATCAATTGGATTTTTAATCTCGGTTTGGCCGAGCGGGGCGCGAATAGGTGCGATGCCAGTAGGTGGGTATAGCGATGGAAGGTGCCGCCTAGGCAAGCTCAATTATCGAGTGGGGAGATTTCATGATGATCTATGAATTATTCCGTTATGGCCGAATCCAATCAGGGAAGGCGTCCGGGCGCCTCTCGCAAGTCCGAGTGTGAGTCGACCTTGGACTCCCGGCAAAATGAGCGATCGTGTGCGGCCATGGACAGGGTGACCGCTCTTCATCTATCTATAAAGCTCGTGACGCTCCCATAATTATTCCGAAGCCGGCGATAGCGGGATGCAATTATTCCCGGGATTCGTTTTTCCTCCATGAGCGCCGCGCTCGTGGATTCGCACGATCTGCAATCGGGGAACGGCCTGACGCAACACGGTTTCTGCACTCGCTCAGACGCCTGCTATGTCTACGTATGTATACGGAACACCAAAGCCGAGTTTGCAAGGACTCGCGAACGATGCCGCTTGAATGTCACAGCGGGAGTTCTGCCAGCGAGAAACTTCGTCTGAAGGTCTAACCGAACGAACATCCTACTTGTTGAGGTGCGGCTTCTTTCTGCTGTGATAGTGTATGAAAACGTTTTATCTGGATTGTCAACCGACTTGACCGGGTGCACAGCCGTCCTGCGGCGAGTAACACCCGCTTTGCCGCGGAGAGCGCCGTTCTCGAGCGGAACGTGAACCTCATATGTCATTGAGCAACGTCACTCGACAGAACTTGTTGGAATCCGTACGAACTACATGGAGTCATTGAGGTCATGTCTTGTTGATACGATGCCCCGCGATCCCCAACTAACCTCCCAATCTGCCCTCTCACAACCAACCTGATATATCGTCTCTCTCCCATTTGCTAGCTACAAGCGCTTTTTGTACAATTCACTCGGCCGAGGTCGAGTGCGATCTGGGTAGAGTTTCAGGGCGAACGGGAATCCACTCGGTACGCGGCCCGGAAAAAACGTGCCGTACAATCTGATTCAATGCTTGGTTCTGGAACGTATGATAATTTCAGATAGCTTCGGTGGGTAGCTTCCACGGCTAATTCCGGAATCTGCTGCCCAAAAATCGGAATGTCGACACAGGGCACTAAATCAGGCGAACGATCGCTGATCGTCTGCTATCGGACGGCAGTGACAACTTTCACGCCGCTCCCGATAATTCTCCCACTAATTCGTGTATATCACGTTACCCTGTGGAAAATCGTGCCAGTTAATCTACTGTGCCCCCTGTGGACCTATTCTGACTAGTATTTCCGACCGACGTACTCCTCGATGGCTCTGCATGTCTCATGCGCCTTCTGCGGCTCCCTCGAGCAGAACGGTGTGAAGGGCCCCCTGCTCGCTTGCATGGGGCGCTGTGACAAATTCATCCACGAGAGCTGCTATGTCGAGAAGGAAATGGCTGGACTCTGCTCAAAGTGCTCATCTGCCGACAAAAAGGCCCCCAATGCACAGCACGTCTTCGTCCGTGTTATCCAGCTCACGAACATGATGCTGGAACTTC
>NW_003803457.1:0-18537 GCF_000255335.2 Galendromus occidentalis
CATCGCCGACGTTCTGATGGGGTCTCTGCTGACGGTAACGTAGTTCTCAGCCCATCAGACGTGGCTTGTTTCAAGTACGCACCGATTACGTCTGTAGACGTAGAACGAAGCTTCTCTCTCCTCAAAAATCTCCTCACAGATCGTCGACAGAGCCTGACTTTCGAGAGTTTGAAGATGCACTTGATTATTTTGTGCAATCAATAAATTAAGCGTGTGAATTTCGTCCTAATAAACATGACCATATCTCAACAGATGAATTCCGGCTTTTTCCTCGCTCGATCGTCCGTAAATTGAGAGCATATTTTTCGTTTCCTTCGAGCATATTTCGACAGCTTTTATCGCATATTCGCATGCATATTTCCGAGATTTCTTGAGCATAAAGTGACGCGCTCTACTCATGTGTTTCACTAAGTCCAATGAGAGCATGATCCACCTGGGCCCCCAGCCCACAAACTGACGTTTTTCTGCCTCCAAGAGTCTCGCCATCGAATTGAGGTTCACACGCTTGCTCTCGGAGCTTATCTGCCTTTTCCGTCCGACGAAATTCACCGTTTCTTCAACATGAGACAATCCTGCTTGCTCGATCACTCCATTTAGAAAAACCCACAGCTGATCGAAATTAACGGTCCTGCTCCCGGCTGGGGTATAGAGCTGGAGTGCGTTTCGTAGTGCGATCCAGCATATGCGATGATGAAGGAGTTCTGACACGCTCATCTCTAGTTTTTCCCCTTGACCATTCGTGAGCGAGTGGATGCCCTCGATTGATGGTCTCACGTTGGCAAAATCTGACCCATTGAACCGACAGTTCTGCGGTCTTTCTCAGTCGTATGACCAGCGAAAGGGTGAGCGTCAAGTTCTCCGCTTCCTTTCCCTAGGCGACAGGTAGAGGAATGGCGAACGCATCGATCGAGCGATCACATTCCTCTTCCATTTCTGCTACGCTCAACTTCCGCCATATTCTGCCTCGCCTATGGATCTGTCAGAAGCAGAGATGTCGTATGGGCACGTTAGATCAAGGTGCACGGGAGACGTAGCGAACGTGCACATAGACAGAGTCTTGTTCTGACTGGCGTAGGCGTCGGTCGTGCTAGTGGTGGGCTCCTCGATCGGTCGAGGCCCAGGCAGTAGGCTGCCAAGAGAATAAACTTGAGAGTGAACTAGAACGACTTTTCCCTTTTCCGAGTATCCCCCACAACACCCCCCGGACCGTTATATTGCAGCGGTGGGATAGCTCGGATTGGTGTGTGTCAAGCGAACTGATACGATCAGTGTACTGCAGGCCACGTGGTAGCGGCATCAATCAGGCAATCGCTAGAGATTAGGCCAGGCACAGGAAGCAGGATGAAGGACGAGGAAATAAACTCCCTACTGATGGATTACTTGAAGCGCAAGGTTCTGGGAGAGGCTCGCGAAGAGGCTTCTCGTGAAAACCAGGATTTGCCTCCACCACGTTTCGCCAAGGAGAAAGTCAGAGACACCGCCGTTGCTGTAGGCGAGTTCTCCGGTACAGGTACATACTGTGGCCGAAGCGGGCGAATGGCTCGATGGGTTGATCTTGGCGAGAGAAGTAGGCAAATGGTCTGAAGCGTACGCGAAGAGCGTGATTTTGGCGAAGTTGGTTGGTCCGGCTAAGGCGTGGTTTAAGACTCACGGTAGCAAATGCGGAAATTTCGCGGACTGGCAAAATGCATTTGAGAAGGCGTATCTGCCGAAAGAGGATACAGGCAAAATGATGGCAGTTTTGGTCAAGGATTATCAGAAGAAAGACGAGGATGTAGAGTTGTTCGCCAGGCGGACAGAGCACCTCGCGTTGAAGTTAGGCCTAACGCAGGAAGAGGTTAAGTCCCAGATCCTTCGGGGTTTGAGACCGGATTATGCGTTCATGATTCCCTCTCTGCGGATAGTCAAGCACGAAGACGTCACCGAACTGGTTCGGGACATTAAAAGGTTTTTGGAGGACCAGAAAGAGTTTAAGGAGAGAGAACTTAGTTCGAAGAGCGGAATTGACACTCGCGAAGGCAAGGGCCCGGTGTGCTACAGTTGCCGGAAGGAGGGTCATAGGCAAGCAAGATGCCCCGAAAGGACGAAGGACGACCGTCAGTCGTACAATACGGCTGGGTTCTCCAGGAGCTCTTTCACGAACGCATCGCCTAGAAGCCAGACGACGGATACCAGTAGAAGTATTCCGTGGAGATCAGGCGACTGGCGACAGCGTAGTCCGAGTCCGTATAGAGGCCGGGCTGGAGCATCTGATCATAGAGCGGTGACAAGGCGAGCAGCATCACCAGCAAAGGCACAGGCATCGACCGAAGCGGTCAAGCCTAGGATTTCGAAATGTTCGAAATGCCAGAGATTCGGGCATAGAGCCGAGGAATGTATTGACATGAAGGTTCTCAGATCGAAGTATGGATTCGAGGAGTTGAGTTTCTCCGATGAGGATGACGACCCAGCCTTGAAAGACGTTAAGGTTAACGGATCTACATGGGGGGCGATAGTGGATACTGGCGCGGCGGTCAGCGTTATCTCAGAGAAGTCAGCAGAGAATCTGCAGTTAGATATCAGGCCAAGTTCAATTCGGAATGTTCAGGGCTCCCAGAGATAGGCTACGAACCGATTGGCCAGGCTAAGGTTCAACTCGAGTTAGATGGGAAACCGAGAGAAGATGTCACGCTAACAGTAGTGCCGGATAAGATCATGCATAGCGATGAGATTCTATTAGGCCAGGATTTTCTAGATGGAGACGTGATGTCACTCTATCATAAGGGTGAATCATGGGTCGTAGATGACCAGGCTTTCGACGAAGTCATGGCAATATTCCGTAGATCAGCACCGAAACTTCAGATCAAGACGAAGCGACCGGTCAAGTTAGGACCGCGCTCAGTTTCATTCGTCAAGACTGTAGCGGTAGGCAAGAAGGAAGGCTGCGTTATGTTAGAGGATAGGCAAGATTTCGGGGCACTATGTGAAATTCAAGATGAAGAGCTAGTCATCCCGATCGCTAATACCGGCGACAAGGAAATCAGCTTGGAAACCGGAACCGTAGTAGCGCGCGGTACTCCAATGGAAGCTGAGACGTTCTATGGAGTCAAGTGAAGAAAGGCGAGAGTGTGTAAACTGATGGCTAGAGCTAGGACTTTCAGGCACTGAAAACTTTCGAAATAGGCAGGCAAAAAGGCACCGAAAATGACGAAATAGGCAATCAAGGAAAGGCATATAGGCACTTGACTCTAAGGGAAAATAGCCAAATAGTAGAGAGGTATGGGTGTCGGATGAACTTTGCCTCATGCGATGTTTTCGGTGCTTCTTAACGATGAACTCGGAAAGTTTCGTTCATCAGAGTCAATTTTCACGATAATTTATTCTGAAGTAGGAGCGTTACACAAAGCTACGACATGATACTTTACGTTCTCTGGCAAGATTTTAGGCACCCAGGCACCAGAAATTGTTAGGCCGATCAGGAGATCAAATTGGTAGTAGTAGTCGAGTGTCAGAAGCAGAGATGTCGTATGGGCTAGTTAGATCAAGGTGCACGGGAGACGTAGCGAACGTGCACATAGATAGAGTCTTGTTCTGACTGGCGTAGGCGTCGGTCGTGCTAGTGGTGGGCTCCTCGATCGGTCGAGGCCCAGGCAGTAGGCTGCCAAGAGAATAAACTAGAGAGTGGACTCGAACGACGTTTCCCTTTTCTGAGTATCCCCCACAACACCCCCCGGACCGTTGTACGATGGTGTGCCGCTCTGGGTGCACGGCACTCCGGGGTCGGGAAAGACTGTCTTCTTCGGAACCCTCCTGGGGAGTCGAGTGAAGCGCATCACCGACCTCCGACACGTGGAGCTGTTCGATTTTAAGGAGGTCTACCTGTGGTTCGACGATGTCGATTTCTCCGTGCTTAGTGTGCACGACATGAAAACGCTCTTCGACCGGGTGAGTATTTCGGGTGAATCCCGAAAGCCTTAAAGCCCGGAAGCCCGGAATCCCGAAAACCCTGTTGACTGGAACCCGATGAACGAAACCTTAAGACTGGAGCCGTTCCGCCGCGACGCTCTGTCTGTACGGTCTGTCCCTGAATATCGACATTGAAGAATCACGAAGTCGGAGGGTAGTCGGTCAGCAAGACTGCCAGGCTTCTTCCCTGAGGATGGGAGACGAGTATGTCTCCGCTCACACTAGATTCTCGTTTATGTACATCCACTATATGTACAGAGATCGTTCTCTGTTGAAAACAATAAATCTGGTTGCCTGAGATCTGGCGGGGAAGCGCCGCGCCGCTTCACATAAATCGTAGCGGAGCGATCGAATGAGGCTAACACCAAGCTTAGACTCGAATCTTTCGGGATACATTCCGCAAAAGCCGAGTTGATTGGAAACGCCTCCAATCATCGATACTATTTTCTAGATGAGTGAGTGCTTGAAGTCTCGGGGAACAGCTGGATCGAGACACCATCACTCATCGAATGGGAGTTTGCGCCGGATCGCTCAAAATAGTGCCCTCGCTTTTCTGTCAGTTGTACTCGATCCATGTTTTCTTCAGAGGCCAGATGATACCTTCGAGTGGCAGACAAGGAGAAAGAAACGTAGATTCGAATGTTCAGGCGGATCTCCGACCTCGTCGCATCGAGAGGTTTTCTCTTCAGGCCGGCGACGAGGTGGCGGTCTCGAAGGCAATAGAGCAAGTTTTCCCGACAGCAACGATCAGGGGATGTGCCTTCCACTTCTGCCAGGCCGTTTGGAGGAGGGACAAGGACAAGGAGGTGGCAGAATTCGAGGAGGAGGCGACGGAAATGGCAGCTGTGGTAAAAGAGGTACCGCCCGCCGACCAGCACGCAAAGGAAGAAGGAAAGGAGACAGCAACTGCGGAAGAAGATATACCGGATGCTGCCCAAGAAACGGAGGGAACGGGGATAGGGGGCGAATTGGGAGGTCGACCAGCGAGAAGGTGCAGCCATATGGGTGTCGGGGGACCTGAAAGGAAAGATTAGTACGACAGGAAGAGGAAACGGATTCGTGTGGGCCGATGTCGAAGTGGCTGTTGTCTACAGCTGCTATATCTCACCGAACAGTGGGACCGACGGGTTTGACCGCTTCCTCGACAGTCTGGAAGGAAGTTTAGACACCTGGAGCCCGGGGAGACTGCTGGTGGTGGCCGGCGATTTCAACTCCGCGGCAGAAGAATGGGGCAGTGAGAGAATAAACGACAGGGGTGCGAAGCCATTGGAGCTGGCTTGCCGACGCGACCTCGTCATAGCGATAGATGGAAGGGAACCAACTTTTCAGAGGCAAAGGCTGACAATCCTCCAGAGGTCTTTTCTAGCCCTGACATTCTACTCTAGCGCCACGAGGGGAGAAGTCCAAGAGTGGAGGGTGCTCGAAGACGAGACCCTGAGCGACCATCGCTATATCGAGTTCATGATCCGAGAGGGGAAGCAGCCAGAAATGGAGGACGAGGACGAAGCGAGTGTTCCGCAGTTGGCAGTGGAACCCGAGAAGACTCGACCTTGAAGTGGAGAGGGACCAAATAATAGAAGCAAGGCAGGGAGTGTCGATGGGAAGCGCTGAAGGAATAGCTCAGGTTCTGCACCGAGCCTGCAAGAAAGCGGCCCGCGGAAGGCCCCCGAGCGGTCGGCAAAATAGGAAATACAAGTACTGGTGGACGGAGGAGCTCACTGAATCGCGGAAGCTGTGCGTAAGCCTTCATCGGCAACACTATAGGAATAAACAACGCGAACGACACCAAGAAGCGGAAAACGCGCTGGAACGATACAAAGCCGCGAAGAGAGAGCTGAGGAGACTAATACAAGGCAGCAAAGAGAGCTGCTGGCTCCAGCTCTGTGAAGAAGTCGATCGAGATGCCTTCGGGCAGGCGTATAAGATCGTGATGAAGAAATTGGGAGCCGCGGCCCCGAGACTGCCGGCCCCGCTGGTGGAGATAGTTGTCGAGCGCCTGTTCATGGCGCGTCCGACCCAGCAATGGCTGTTCGGGGATGAAGAAAACTACGACTTCGAAGCAATCACGGAGGAGGAGGTGGAACTTGCAGGGAAGAGAATTAGCTCGGGGAAAGCACCGGGGGTCGACGGTGTCCCGCCGGAGATGGTAAAGATCCTCATGAGGGACGGAGCGCCCAAATTCGCATCTATGGCCAACGGGTTACTAAGTGAGGAAAGGTTTCCGAAAGAGTTGAAAGTCGCAAGACTGGTTCTGCTCCCCAAGCCTGGGAAATCGCTTGAGGTACCATTCTCGTACAGGCCACCGTGTCTCCTAGATACGCTCGGGAAAGCAATGGAAACGATCCTGGGAGCAAGACTAACGGCAGAACTAGACCGAAACCTTGCAATAGCCGACAAGCAATACGGCTTCCGAGCCGTAAGGTGGACGGTTGATGCCATTCTAGAGGTGGTGCGCACGGCGGACGAAGAGCGACAGAAAACTTGGAGAACGAAGCAGTACTGTCGGGTAATCTTCGTCGATGTGCGGAATGCTTTCAACTCGATGCCGTGGGAAGTCGTGATGGAAGCCCTCAAGGAAGCCAAAGTCTCGCCCTACCTGAGAAGAACGATCGGCAGCTGCATGGAAGATCGGCAGATTATAACAGCCGCAGGAAAGAGATACCGGATGACGGCAGGCGTTCCTCAGGGGTCCATCCTAGGACCAACGCTATGGAACGTCGCGTATAACGGAGTGCTGCGGCTCGAACTCCCTGAAGGAGTGCGGACGGTGGCCTACGCGGACGATCTGGCGATCGTAGTGAAGGCGAGAAAAGATGGGCAACTGGAGAAGAAGGCGAATATAGATTGAAGCGATTGCTCGATGGATGGAGAATCACGGCCTAGACTTGGCCCCGGAGAAGACCGAGGCCGTGCTGCTTATCGGCAGGCGACCATGCGGGCCCCTCCCGGGACTCAAACTCAGGGGGCACCCAGTGGTTCCAGCTAAGGAGGTGAAGTACCTTTGGGTGACGCTGGATCGTAGGCTCACCTTCGCCCCACACATCCAACACGCACTGAAGAAAGCCAAGAAGGCTGTCAAGGCCCTTGGCCAGATAATGCCAAGGACCTGCGGAGCTGGAGAGGGTACGAGGCGCCTTCTGGCAGCGGTTGCGCCCTCAATCGTGACCTACGCCACACCAGTCTGGGAAAAAGCTTTGAGGAGGGACCGAAATGTGAAGAGACTCGCCAGCGTCCAAAGACAAATGGCCCTGAGAGTGTACAGAGCGTACAGGACAGCGGGCTTGAGCGCAGTCCTCGCGCTTGCCCGCCAAGTGCCCTGGCACCTCGTGGTCACAGAGAGGAAGCTGAGATACGATGACCGGAGGGAACTGAACCCTGGACTAAAGAGGACGCGGAAGCAGAGGTCGGAGGAGACACTGGCGAGATGGCAGACGGAGTGGGAGAGAGATACCGGCGAGAGCGGGTGGACCAAACGCCTGATCCCGGACATCGGGGTCTGGCAATGTCGCAGACACCTTCGGTGTATGCGCTAGTTACAGAGGAGGCAGCCAGGCGGCGTTCCGTCGACCCTACTGTCAATAGTCAATGACGTCAGCCACACAGTCGGTCTCCATAATTTAGAGTAGTCCAGTAATCCGAAAGTGATACCTCTGTAAGCTCTGGGGGCAATCATTCATACAATCGATCATGAAATATAATAAAGAGAATGGGCTTGGGTCACTCGTAGAACTGGCAATGCATCGCGCGTCGGTCGGCGCGTCTCTCCCGCAGACATCGTGTGCACGTCGAGACGTGCCGATTGGGGCGCGTGACTTCACTCTACCGAGAGGCTTCGCTGAGATAGGAACTAACCGTCCCCGGCTAACCGCACAAGCAACCTCTAGGAGCAGACCAGGTCAATCTTGACAGAAGTTGCCCTGTGACCCAGTCCACAAATCAACTAAAGGATTGTTCTCATTGAAGTACGCAACAGGCAAAACCGCAAGCACGGCCAAATATCGTACCACCTCACTCAAGCGATGGTCGGGCATGGTTGCTTCCAAGAGTACCTCTGCAGATTAAAGAGGGCCGACAGCCCGGAGAGCCTTCTATGCACAACGGGTGAGCCTTCTATGGACACCGTGAGACACACCCGAGGACTGCGACTTCTTCGCGCAGGAGCGCATTAGTTTCTGCGCCCACTCACTGGAAGCTTTGAACTGATGCCCAGGTTCGTCTTCTCCCCGTTTCTTCTCTTCGAGGGCTTTCCTTTGAATGTCTATCACCTGCACAACTCGGTTTCGCGCGCTTTTTTCCAATACCCAGTCCTTAAGCCGCTCTTCGAGCGTCGGATTCCGGACGGCGCCTTTCCGGGACGCTCGCCGAGTTCTATTCGTCGTCCTGAGATTGTCTTCATTTTTTTTCCAACGATGTACCATACTCTTCGAGATATTATACTTGATGGCTGCGGCCGTCATGCAGTTCAGACGATAGAAATCCATTACTTCACATTTCTTTTGGGCAGTATAAGAGAGCCTCATCCTCCTGGAAAGTTGGAATGGATGCATCCAGCGTCGACTTGGCTTACTATCAGGTAGATCAGAAACGAAGACCAGATGCGGCGGAGGGTCGGAACGCGGAAGCACTTACCGGCCGTTCAAATTCATTCACGCTCGGGGAACCTTGAAGAAGGAGCTCTGGACTCTCTGATGATTCCGCTTCGAATGCTCCTGATGATGTCTTAAGCCCAAATGTGAAAGTCGCCATAGAGATGTGGATCTGAGAGGCAAGTACGAAGCGAAGTGCGAATGTCGCCGAACCAAGCATTCAGATCGACTCTGGTGGACGCAATGAATGCTCAGGCTCTCACTCCGAGTCTTTCTCGCCAATATTTTTTCTTTCAAGTTAGGCATCATGAATGCATTCTCAATGAGCCTTCTCGAATTCTCTACCGGAGCGAATCCCTATAGTTTCTGCGCGAGCACTTAGTGAGTTGTCGAATCTCGCCGCTATAAGCATCTTGACGAGCTACCTCAGTATTTTTTCATGATAGAAATGAAATAAATCTACATGATGAGAGTATTGATCTTCAAATCTGCGGGATACGCGAGGTGACGTGTCTCATGAAGAGGGCTCCGAAGGCGCTGATCACGCGGGACTCCTAATGGAGGAGAAGCCTCAAAGAAAGGTTTGCTTCTTTGTGTAGAAAGCTCCTTGTCCGCGAGGAGCTAATAAGGAAGGCCCTTTATGCGAGGGGTTGCTTATGTGGGGAGTTCCCTATACGCGAGGTTGCTTATGTGGAATGTACCTTATACATGAGGTTGCTTATGTGGAAAGTTCCTTATATACGAGGTTGCCTCTGCGGAAAGTTCGTTATACGCGATGTTGCTTATGTGGGAAGTTCCTTACACGAGGCGTTGCTTGTACGTGGCATTTTGGGGTATATGAATAAAAATGTGTATATAAGATCGGAGGCAAATGAACTGGCCGGCCGCAGGTGCGATATCGGCCCCCGTAAAAAAAAGGCCGTTTGGAGGAACGTTCAGAGACATGGACTCTCAACGTCATACGCCTCTGTCAAGAGGTGAGCCTCGGGTATGGCGAACGGAGGATGGGGGCGCTAACTCCGGGAACTCATGATGCTTTTGAGGCGGTGATAGATTCCGGAAACAAGTATATTCGCGGCTTCATTAGGTCCACGATGGCATTTTGTTTCGTGCCATTGGAAAGAATAGACGATGCGCAGATGGAAATCGACGCCGATTCCCCCGGAGCGGACCACGAAGCCTTCGCAAAGCTGAGTGAGTTCAAAGAATGTTCCATCCGTACTTGGTTGGAGAGCGACGTTTTCCCTCGCGCCATATGGAATCATCATGGGTGAGTTTTATGCTCCCTCTAATGATTGATTCGCGATGATTGAAGCAAAATAACAACTCGCAGTATCGCCGATTTCCCCCTCTCGTTATGACGTCAGCATCATTTGGCGCCGTTGGGTTTGTGGAATGAGTCCCTCAATCCACGCCTCTCGACATGAAGTTCGAAGCTGGAACAACGAACCGTCTGGAGGGATGGCACAGCGCTCTTAACAAGATGACTAATTGTGATCCACGCTTGACACTTGGTGGATCTACATATGCGAGCCACTCTTCGGGCGACCGAATTTTCGGGATTCCGGGTTTTCGGCATTTAGGGTTTTCGAGATTCAGAGTTTTCGGGATTTCGGGTCCTCGAGATTCCGGGTCCTCGGGATTCCGGGTTTTCGGGATTCAGGGTGCACACCTGGCGTAAGCCTTGCAGAAGCGGGTCACATCAATTGTGAGATGGGATCTTTGATTATCTAAAAAGAGGAGCACCGGTCTTTCGATGTTCTGTTCGTCGAGGCAAGGAATGAATTTCAACCTCAGATATTCGAGGAAGGTGGCACCGGTCATCCAGCCTTCATCCGATTTGAAGAGGCAGAATTTCTGTCGGAGTAGGTCCGTGAAAGCTGGAGGCATTCGTTTGCGTCTAACTACGATCGCTGAGGGCGCCGGGTGGCCTGCCGCTGACCCGCAAACAAGCACGGTAACGTTATGGTCATGGTTATGGTTATAATTGATCCTCGCTGATGTTCTCCTTGTCGGAACCTGCTGCCGAGTGGACACGGCGAGCCCCTCTGACTCCCATTACTTTCCCGCTACGAGGATTCAGAGCGAATCCCGTTTCGTCCGCGTTGATGATTCGACTCGGTTGATGCAAGATTTCCGCTAGATTCCTGTCTCGCATTGATGTCGTTATGCGAGTGAAGTACTCTCTAATGTCAGCTTCGCTGATATTAGCTTGAGCGCTTGGAATGTGCTCGAGCGTTCTCAATGCGAGGTCTGGATGTCGTTGACAGAACAAGCGTATTTCGTAAGCCGAAACTATTTGTTGAGCCCTTGGATTCCCGTCCTTTGCAGCTAATTTCGCCAGTTTGCGGCCTGTTTCTTGAAGAGCATCCCTGGTGACAGGAAATCCGAGTTTAGCCATGTCCTTGACCCATTGCACGATGTCTTCCTCGGTTTCTTTAGTTAGTTAGTTAGTTAGTTAGTTACATATCTCTTGCAATAGTCAGTGACCACTAAGACGTGCCAAGCCCGCTGCCCCGGTACATTGAAGGGCCCTGCGAAGTCTAAGCCTAACTTCTCGAATGGTCGACCCGGCGGAGCGATTGGCTGAAGGGCCCCAACTTTCCGCCCTCCACTTTTCCGACGCTGAGATCTCCAATGTAATGGGTCAGATCGGGTCGGTCGTGACCGACAATGCGACGTGCTTCCGAGGAAGGGTTTTCACGGAGTATCTCCGGGCCGCTGGTATCTCGCATGCGCGAACAGCTGTAGGGCAACCTCAGTGCAATGGACTCGCAGAGAGGATGATTCGTACTGTGACGGATCGCCTGGCGGTCCTGATAATGGAGGGTGGGTCGGCTAGACTAACACGGGACTCGGACCACGAGGTAGCCTTTCCGGATCCTCGCTGTCAATCTTTCTGTCGTGCGCGGCACCCCGAATTGATTCGCTGCAGTTCTGTGACTTGTGCCATTCCTGACAGCTTCAATGGCATTCCGAAGATCTTCGGTGGTGTAATTGGCGTTCTGGAAGGCATGAGCCAGGGGATCTCTGATAGCGCGAAGAGCGAATACGAAATTAAAGAGGTCAGACATTCGCGGATCTCCGATGGAGAAGTGCTGTCTGGATTCGAGACTCTAGCTTATGGCTGCGAGATTCCGACGGGTGGGATAAACCGTCAGATAACGATCGGAATACTAAGCGCAGGCATGATTATGCACGGGGTCGATGCGCACTGCATGTGACGCATAGCCAGAGCTCAAGAATAAAGCTTCTCTGGTGGCCGTCCGGGGGGGGCTGAACGTGCATGTGAAAAGCTCGGGCACGTCGAGTCGACGTGCCATCAGTTGCACCGGAGCGCTTCAGGCGAACGGGCGTTCAGAACGTCTCCACACCAGAGCGAGATTATCAAGTATCAGATACGAGTCTTCATCGATAGTTATTCCGAGACGAGTGTGCATCATATGGTGGCAGCGAAAAACTGAGGATCGTCGGAGAGCAGAACCAGTTTCAGACGAGATTCCAGATCGTTCGGTGGCCGAGAACGACTTCGGATAGCGGCGAAACTACAGAGGACGATCGAAGAGCGTTTCCAGAAGAAATACGCTACAAAAAGGGGTAACCAAGATTCCCAGAAGGGATCCAGACCCATCAAGTGGTTATTGCGGGAGTTTGAGACTCCAAAAGTGCAACTCGCGAAAACGTGGTGCCCATCCAGGGGAAGGCATTCAGTGCGGCGATACAGTGAAGAAAGGGATCGGAGCGCAACATGCCGGACAAGGTGGAGCTCGGTAACGAGGGCAAGGCAGAAGGCAACCCAGAGAGGAAGCTGGATGACACAAAAGAGATTGCAGGCAAGGCAGGCAAGGCAGGCGAGCGCGATGAGCTAAACGCGAAAGTTGCGTTCAGACGCTCGCTCAGAGATCGCCTGACAAAGAAAATATTCGAGCTCGAGGAAGCCTTGCGGGATGAGACGGCGTCCGACAGTGATAAATCCAGAATATGGAGAGTGCTTGAGGCAACGTACGATGAAATCAAAGCGTTGAATCTCGCAGTTATGCCACTCCTATGCAGGCTGTCGCCCGAACAATACGAAGACGCGATAGAAAGAGTGTTCTTCTACGAGGAAGAATTCTTCCGGATCAAAGACGCGTACGAGATAACGTGCCGTCCAGCGGTTCAGCAGTCCAGCTGCGGAGCTCCGGGAACGAGTAGCCAAGGGTTGGCACTCGACAGAAAATATCGACTTCCGAAATTCAGTGGGGACTTCAAGAAATACAGAGAGTGGAAGCAGCTGTTCGACGTTCACGTGCACCGCAAGCGGATCGATCCAGTGGAGAAATTCACGCTTCTGAAGGAAGCTCTCGTAGGTCTCCTGGCGTCGGAGATAGCACATCTGGAGTTCACCGCATCACAGTATCCGGAGGCTATCGCAATTATCGAGAAGAAATTCGGATGCCCCCGGGAGGCTGAGAAGGATCACGTATTCGAGATGCAGAGGCTGTACAAGTGGAGGGACCTGCACCTGAACGATAAGTTGTCGCGATTTGTTTCGACGCTATCTCAAAACGTCAAGGCTCTAATCTCGTTAGGAAAAACGTATGAGTCACTCTCGGTGACGGTTGCTCCAGGCATACTCGCGTGCTTACCGAGCACGATGAGGGAAGATTTCACTAGATCGCACTTTGAGGTATTGCAACGCCCAGACGGTTCGAGTAGCGAGCTAGAAACACTCCTGGTATACTTTGAGAGAGAGGTAGCAGTAAAGCGAGCATGCCGGTTCCCGGGTGGCGACTCAGGGGCCGGACCGTCGCAATCTCGCAGGGATGTCAGCCATAGAAAGCATGATAGATCCGAGCGAGAGCCGGTAGGAAGCAGCCGAGCATTCTTCGCTAAGAGCAATCGTTCAGAGGTGGATCATACCTGCGTTTTTTGCGGCAGTTCTAAGCACCAATCGAGGGCTTGCAAAAAGAACTTAACGTACGACGAAAGGAAGGCTCGCTGCGAAGAATGCAAGGCTTGCTTCAAATGTCTTGGCAGAAACCACAATGCTAGAAGATGTAGAGTATCTGTGAAGTGCGAGAAGTGCGGGCGAGGTCATTACGAGACTCTGTGTGGTCAGCAGAAGCCGGAGCAGAATTCGGATCAAAAGTCGGAAAATAGTACGGGAAAGAACACGGGTTCGTTCGCAACTCAGACAAACCGAGCGCGGGGTGGCCAGAACGATAAGGGGCCAATATTCTTTCAGACGGGTCTCGCGTGGGTCAATGCGCCGACAGGTAGGAAAATCTTCAGGTTCTTCATCGATAGCGGGTCAGAACGTTCGTATATCTCAGAGCACGTGATCCAGTCACTCAAATTGAAATCGGTCCAGCAGGAGTGCCTTGCAATGATCACGATAGGCGGCGAGGTCTCGAGTTACAAAAAATACGACGTTTTCGACATAGGGCTGCAGAGTCGGTTCGACGACAAGGCGGCGATCAGGCTCCAGGCCACGGGCATTCCGGAGATAGCTAAAGGGGACTTCCCAGTCGCGAGCGAGTCGTTCGGTATGTCTCCCATGGCAGACATCGGAGAAAACGTGAGAAGGCGCGAAATCGATATTCTCATCGGCGTGGATAACCTCGCGCGAGTTAAGTGCGGTGAGGAGGTAGTAGTCGTCGATGACAGATTCGTTGCGAGTAAGACGATCTTCGGTTGGGTGTTGGCGGGGCACAATCAAGCTCCGAGTCGAGATCGGCGGGCCAAAACATTCGTGACTGCGAATCTCTATCAGCCGGGCACGAGACTCCCGGCCTCGATGGTCGTTAGCATGTTAGCGACGACGGGCAGGGAGAAGCGTGACTCGTTCAGCGAGTCGGACTCCAGCTCCGGAAAGGAGAGCGATGATCGACTCAATGCGGATCTGGAAAAGCTGTGGTCGTCGGAGCTCCTCGGCATCGAGGCTCCGGAAGCGCCGTCCTGCGGCGAATCGGAGAGCGCGTTACGTGAGTTTTTCGAGAACAACATCCAGCGGTTGGAGAGCGGTCGATATAGGGTCAGCTTGCCGTTCAAGGATAATATGAGGTCTCTCGGAGATAATGAGAACATAGCGCGTGGGTGTCTCAAACGGTTCCTCGAAAAGAATAGACATAAAAAAGAGGTTATTGACGCGGTGGATAAGGAGATGGAAAAATATCTGAAGAGCGGGTATGCGGAACTAGCGGCACCGAGGAAACCCAACGAATTGGTGCATCATTTGCCGATCCTTCCGGTCATCAAGCGGAGTCCAACTCAGAGCGCACTCAAGGTGCGAGTGGTAAAAGATGCGGGAGCGAGGCGGAGGGACGAAGCGGCACTGAATGATGTCCTACATGGCGGGGCAAATTTACTGCCGGATGTCATCAGAGTTTTGCTTCGGTTCCGGCATGATGAGATAGCCATCACATGCGACATAGAGGCGGCGTTCCATCAGTATCAGATTCATCCCGATCATCGAACGTTTCTCAGATATTTCTGGCCTACGGGCATAAGCGGAAATCCGAATGCTCCGATCAAGGAGTACTGGAGCACGGTTCTCGACTTCGGGATAGTTTCGAGCCCATTCATACATTGCGCAGGAATCAAGTTCCATCTTGAGCAGCTCATGAGAGAGCATCCCAACAGGAAGAAATTCCTAGAGGATATCGACCGTAATTTCTATATGGATGATCTGGTTTTTTCGGTAGAGGTCGGCGAGCGACGGTTTCGAGAGTTTCGATTTCTTGTTTCGAGCGTTCAGCGCCGGAGGCTTCAGGCTTCGAAAATGGGCAACGAATAGCTCGGAATTGGGTCTCAAAATGAGGGAATCGCTTCACGATCCCGAGATTCAGATATCATTCGACCAGACCGAGGCGAAGTTCCTCGGCCTTTGCTGGAATTTGCGTTCGGACGAGTTGTCAATTTCCGTAGCGGCAGCGATAGAGACACTCGGGACCGGAGAACCGACAAAGCGAACCTTATTGAAGAGCACAGCCAAGATTTTCGATCCACTGGGTTTTATTACACCCGTCTCGATCAAGCCGAAGTCACTGCTACAGTCACTTTGGAAACAGAAGGTCGGTTGGGATGCGAAACTCACGGGTGCGAACTTGGATCAATACCTTGAGATCAGAAAAACGTTCGAACGGGCTCGAGATTTTCGTCTGCGTCGGAATCTAAACACGACAGCGCGCGACATTTCTAAGAGAGAGCTGCACGTGTTCTGCGATTCGAGCTTGTCTGCTTTCGGGTGTGTTGTTTACCTCAGAGAGGTGTCGGGCGATAGAGGCGGCGCCAGAGTGTCGTTCGAGGCCTCCAGGGCGAGAGTGGTACCGCTCAAGGCGGGATTTTCGATTCACAAGTTGGAATTGATTGGGGCAGTTCTCGCGGCTCGGATCGGGAATAAAATCAAGCAGTATCTCAATTTTCATCTCGATACCATGTGCTATTGGTGCGATAATTCGCCGACATTGCACTGGATCAAGGATTCTCCAGATCGGTGGAAAGTCTTCATTCGGAACAGGATCACGGAGATCCAGAGCTTGTCGGACCCAGCAGAATGGGACTACGTGAGGAGTGCGGAGAACCCGGCGGATCTGCTGAGTCGCGGAGTGGACATTACAGAGGAGGAATTCAGTTCCATGTGGCACTCGGGTCCACAATGGTTAGCGATGCCAGGCCGTCCAGCGGAGAAGCATTCCTTGAATGAGCACTTCGAGAGTGAGCTTGAGAAAGAGAGAAAAACGAAGGTGCTGTTAGTCAATACGGCGCAGAGACCGGATTTCCTCGATTTCGGCTCACGATTGTCATCTTGGAGCACGGCGGTGAATAGTATAGCAAGAATCCTCAGATGGTCGGCGAATCGGCGACATCCGGCCTCGAAGGTAGCATTGTCTGATCCAGTCAGTACGGTCGAAGCGCTCAAGGCGACGGAAAAAATATTGCTCAATATTCAGAGAAGGCATTTTGGCGAGGAATTGATGTCTGATTGCAAGGACGTGGGGAAAGAGAGCAAGCTTTTCAAATTGGCTCCTTCCGTTGATGAGCAAGGAGTCGTGAGAATCCGTTCGAGGTTGGAGAGAGCCGAGGAGCTGAGTTTCGCGGAGAAGTTTCCTCAAGTGCTACCGGGAGAGGATGCAGCAGTCAGGCTGCTAATCCGTTTCTATCACGGAAAAAAGTGCTTTCATGTTGGAGGTGTCGCAGCGACACTCAGCATCCTGCGGAAAAAGTACTATATACTATCGGCGCGACGGGCGGTTAAGAGCGTGCTGAAAGACTGTAAAGTTTGCATGCGATTTCGGGTGGACGCAGCAATGGAACCGGTCCCGCCGATCCCGAACTTCAGACTGGAGACAGCTCCACCGTACACCGTCTGCGGAGTGGACTACGCGGGTCCGATTGCGTATAAGCACGAAAACGGGAACCTACGGAAGGGATATATTATTCTTTTTGTTTGCGCGGCTTCCAGAGCTGTTCATCTGGAACTAGTTCCAGACATGACAGCGTACGGATTCCTTCTCTCGCTGCGGAGATTTCTCAGCAGGTTCAGCGGGGTCACGAAAATTCTATCGGACAACGGGTTGTCGTTCGTTCGCGCGGCTAAGGAGCTGAAGACGATTTACGAACACGTTCGATGCGCCACGGTCCAGCAGCACCTGGTCAACCAGGAAATAATTTGGGAATTTATTACTCCCCATTCGCCAACCCATGGTGCGTGGTGGGAACGAATGGTGCAAACAGTGAAACGTCCGCTCCGGAAAATTATTGGGAGAAACGCGTTACGGTTCAGGGAACTCGAAACGATTTTGATGGAAATAGAATCTCTGGTGAATCAAAGGCCGATCACGTCGGTGCAACTGGACCCGAACGAGATCAATGCATTGTCGCCAGCGGATCTTCTCTATGGCCACAGAGCGAAGCCGACACTGCCGGAGATGAAATTCAAGCCGAACACGCGAGAAGCGGCAGAATCAATCGTTTTCTCAAAGCGCTGGAAACACCAGCAATCGGAAATTCGAGCTTTCCAGAAGCGATTCACGGAGGAATACCTGCAGTATCTAAGAACAGCGCATATCAGATCGCCGGTAACTGCGCGGAGCATCCAAGTAGGCGACGTCTGCCTATTGCAAGGCCCGAGTCCGTCGAAGGCGCGTTGGCCACTATGTAGGGTTCTCAGTCTTTCGGGCGGGGAGAGAACGGATCGGAGGAAACGATCCTGCCTCATCAGGACGGCGTCAGGCCAGGTCTTTCAGAGACCGATTCATTGGCTTTACCCACTCGAAGTCTAATTTATCTAGAAACGATGAGAACGGCGGACGCAGATAAAAAGAAAAAGGCGAAGTTTATTACACATATGGGGAGAGGGTGTAGTCTTTCCCGAGGCCCATCTCAGAGGCGTCAGTCTGGGTGCTAACTTCCCTGGTTTTCGGGGCGGGCGGCGCAGGGGCTGGGGGACTCGGCGGACGAGCTTCGGTGGCCGGTGGGGGGGAGGCAAGCGGGCCGAGCCGAGCGAGAGCGAGCTGGCCCAGGCAGCAGTGGACACGGTCGAGAATGCGTACCGGGAGTAGCAGGGGCGCGGGGTTCGACGGTTCGGTTCGGAGCGACACAGAGCGGCGGCGCGGCAGAAGGGGGCCCGTCTCGTCGAACGTCATGGAGTCCCACGTGCCGCGGCTCACCAGACGAAGGTCACGGTACGGAACAGTCTCGAACTCGCGGCTAGCGATCAGGGAATCAACGAAAACCCCCAAGGGGCTCAGGTGGAAGCGGGACATCACTTTTGAGAGGTCGAGAGTTGGCTCGGAATGATCGAAATTGTGAGGAAAAACGCGGGGCCGGTCTCGAATTGGGAGAGGAGTTAGGTCTAGAACTCTCCGATGCGGAAAGAATCCGTTCAAATTCATACGGTGACCCGGTTCCAGACCGACATTTTGGGATCAAATGTCTCGTCGCACTTTTCGGACTAGTTAGCTCAGCCTGAAGCCAATGTGACTTCCGTGGTTACGATCCAGTCGAGATTCTCCAGGAAATA
>NW_003803458.1:0-5298 GCF_000255335.2 Galendromus occidentalis
CCCATTTCCCCACTTTCCCATTTCCCCACTTTCCCATTTCCCCACTTTCCCATTTCCCCACTTTCCCATTTCCCCACTTTCCCATTTCCCCACTTTCCCGTTTACCCACTCTCCCGTTTTCCCACTTTCCCGGTTCCCCGCTTTCCCGGTTCCCCGCTTTCCCGGTTCCCCGCTATCCCAGTTCCCCACCTTCCCGTTTTCCCACTTTCCCGTTTCCCCGCCTCCCCGTGCCCCTGCTTTTATTAGATATGTCCTCCGGAAAATCGATACCCTTCACGGCTACAGCGATTTTCAGCGAGATTCATTAGTAAAAAGACAGAGGCCATTGATGACGGCAACCCCCGATAGTCTTCTTGGGAGCTCCCGAGAATCCACCTTCTCATGGCGATCGGTCCAGCCGATAAGAAATTCTGCGAATTCCCGTCTTTCCCTTGATGAAATCTTTGATTCTCGGTGAGAGGACCACTCAAATAATTTTTTTATGGTGGGAGGACCCATCACATGAGAACGTCGACCCTCATAGGACTTTCCTGAAGCTCCCGGGAACCCACCCCTAAATTTTCACGGCGATCGGTTCAGGCGTTTGTGAATTTTGCGAATTTCAGATTTTTCAATTTTTTTCCGAGTTTTCGTATTTTCGTGGGTAAAGCACTCAAATAATTTTTTTAAGGTAGAAGGACTCATTGCATCGAAGAACTGACCCCCCTATAACCACCGGGGGATCGCCCAGAACACCCTCCTAAATTTTCACGACGATCGGTTCAGCCGTTTTCGAGTCTATAGGTGACACCAGACAGACAAGCAGACAGACAGACATACGTTTTTATATATATAGATGTCCTCCGGAAAATCGATACCCTTCACGGCTACAGCGATTTTCAGCGAGATTCATTAGTAAAAAGACAGAGGTTATTGAAGACGGCAACCCCCGATAGTCTTCTTGGGAGCTCCCGAGAATCCACCTTCTCATGGCGATCGGTCCAGCCGATAAGTAATCCTGAGAATTCCCGTCTTTCCCTTGATAAAATCTTTGATTCTCGGCAAGAGGACCACTCAAATAATTTTTTTATGGTAGAAGGACTCATCGCATCGGGGAACTGACCCCCCTATAATCACCGCTGGATCCCCCAGAACACGCTCCTAAATTTTTACGACGATCGGTTCAGCCGTTTCGAGTCTATAGGTGACACCAGACAGACAAACAGACAGACAAACAGACAAACAGACAAACAGACAAACAGACAAACAGACAAACAGACAAACAGACAAACAGACAAACAGACAAACAGACAAACAGACAAACAGACAAACAGACAAACAGACAAACAGACAAACAGACAAACAGACAAACAGACAAACAGACAAACAGACAAACAGACAGACATACGTTTTTATATATATAGATGTGAAGGAATCACGAAAATTCTGGAGAACTCTGGAAACTCACTACACATGCGCTAGCTCCGAGTGCGCCGGCTCCGAGTGCGCTGGCTCCGAGTGCGCTGGCTCCGAGTGCGCTGGCTCCGAGTGCGCTACCGCCGAGTGCGCTGGCTCCGAGTGCGCTGGGTCCGAGTGCGCTGGCTCCGGGTGCGCTTGCTTTGGTCGCGCGTGCTCTTGGTGAACGTCCCGTTTCCCCACTTTCCCATTTCCCCACTTTCCCATTTCCCCACTTTCCCATTTCCCCACTTTCCCATTTCCCCACTTTCCCATTTCCCCACTTTCCCGTTTACCCACTCTCCCGTTTTCCCACTTTCCCGGTTCCCCGCTTTCCCGGTTCCCCGCTTTCCCGGTTCCCCGCTATCCCAGTTCCCCACCTTCCCGTTTTCCCACTTTCCCGTTTCCCCGCCTCCCCGTGCCCCTGCTTTTATTAGATATGTCCTCCGGAAAATCGATACCCTTCACGGCTACAGCGATTTTCAGCGAGATTCATTAGTAAAAAGACAGAGGCCATTGATGACGGCAACCCCCGATAGTCTTCTTGGGAGCTCCCGAGAATCCACCTTCTCATGGCGATCGGTCCAGCCGATAAGAAATTCTGCGAATTCCCGTCTTTCCCTTGATGAAATCTTTGATTCTCGGTGAGAGGACCACTCAAATAATTTTTTTATGGTGGGAGGACCCATCACATGAGAACGTCGACCCTCATAGGACTTTCCTGAAGCTCCCGGGAACCCACCCCTAAATTTTCACGGCGATCGGTTCAGGCGTTTGTGAATTTTGCGAATTTCAGATTTTTCAATTTTTTTCCGAGTTTTCGTATTTTCGTGGGTAAAGCACTCAAATAATTTTTTTAAGGTAGAAGGACTCATTGCATCGAAGAACTGACCCCCCTATAACCACCGGGGGATCGCCCAGAACACCCTCCTAAATTTTCACGACGATCGGTTCAGCCGTTTTCGAGTCTATAGGTGACACCAGACAGACAAGCAGACAGACAGACATACGTTTTTATATATATAGATGTCCTCCGGAAAATCGATACCCTTCACGGCTACAGCGATTTTCAGCGAGATTCATTAGTAAAAAGACAGAGGTTATTGAAGACGGCAACCCCCGATAGTCTTCTTGGGAGCTCCCGAGAATCCACCTTCTCATGGCGATCGGTCCAGCCGATAAGTAATCCTGAGAATTCCCGTCTTTCCCTTGATAAAATCTTTGATTCTCGGCAAGAGGACCACTCAAATAATTTTTTTATGGTAGAAGGACTCATCGCATCGGGGAACTGACCCCCCTATAATCACCGCTGGATCCCCCAGAACACGCTCCTAAATTTTTACGACGATCGGTTCAGCTGTTTTCGAGTCTATAGGGGACATACAGACGGATTTATAGATTATGTGAAGGAATCACGAAAATTTTGGAGAACTCTGGAAACTCCCGCCGAACGATTTCCGGTGAGGGACCCGGTACTCGATTTCCAAGGGAAAAAGAGCTCATCCTCATCACATGAGAACGACGACCCCCTCATCGCGTTTCTGCAGCTCCCGAGAACCCACCCCTGAATTTTTGCGGCGATCGGTTCAGGCGTTTGTGAATTTTGCGAATTTCGGATTTTTCAATTTTTTTCCGAGTTTTCGAATTTTCGTGGGTGGAGCACTCAAATAATTTTTTAAGGTAGAAGGACTCATCGCATCGGAGAACCGACCCCCCTATAACCACCGCTGGATACCCCAGAACACGCTCCTAAATTTTCACGACGATCGGTTCAGCCGTTTTCGAGTCTATAGGGTACCCCGGACATACAGACAAACAGACAGACATACGTTTTTATATAGATAGATAGATAGATAGATATAAGATATATACTCCGACAGTCAGTCATCGCTGAACGGTCGCGCCGGGACGTGTCGGTTACAGCCCACGTTGACGTGGTTCTACGCAACCCACAGGTTTGGCATCAAGCTGAACCTGCACTGAATTTTTTTTCCGAGTTTTCGTTTTTTCGTGGGTGGAGCACTCGAATGATTTTCTTAAGGTAGAAGAATTCGTCGCATCGGAGAACTGTCTCCCCTATAACCACCGGTGGATTTCCCAGAACACGCTCCTAAATTTTCACGACGATCGTAAATTTTCGCGACGATCGGCTTAGCCGTTTTCGAGGGTGCATGTTCTTTTGAGCGCAGGTCCAATTTGAGCGCGAATCGAATTTGAGCGCCGGTCCAATTTGAGCGTGAATCCGATTCGAGCGCAGAGCCGATTTGGGCGCAGGTCAAGTTGAGCGCGGAAGCAATTAGAGCACAACTCCAATTCGAGCGCATCTCTGGTTTGAGCGCAGAACCTCAGCTAGACATGTTTCTTCAGATTTATGCCGGGCGCCGAAGGAAAACGAACCGCGATCCCTGCACGCTTCGAATCTTGAATCCCAGCGCACCTCCGGGATGGTTTGGAGTCAGAGATCACTCATCTCAAGCGGGCGGAATCGAATGCGCACCTACGCGCGGGCAGAGACTGACGAGAAACGAGTGGCAATGGTGACAAGAATAGCTCGATCATGACCGCGCCGTCCCACCGATTCGTGAACTCGACCAGGGGCAAGCCCCTACTCGTTGTCGGGGGCCATTTGTACCGACAAGACCGACAGAAATGGCGGTGTCTTGTGAAAACTTGCACAGCACGGGTTTCGCTTCAAGATATACAGCTCGGAGTTAGTGGGAAACTCTTCTCAGTTCTCTCGATATTATGATGCCAAATAGATTGTGATCTGAATGTGGTATGTCTCGAATCACGCAGGTCGTCCCAATGCACGAACACGCACCGGATTCGTTGGAAGTATCGGTTCGGGAGAAGATCAATGAGCTTAAGGAGCATGAGGACAACGCTCCAAGGAACTACAAAACCTCACATGTAGTTGATAAGAAGGTTGCTACGCTGAAATCGAGCATATCTCTGCGGCAGGAATTTTCGGGTCAGGGTTGAGGATATCTTTTCTGAAGTCGCCTCTGCTCCATCTGGAGTGCCTCAGGGTTCGCGACTTGGTCCTCTTCTTTTCACCCTGTTCTGCAATGACCTTCAGCACATATTGAAACATGATCGCATTCAATATCGATTGTATGCCGACGATCTTAAAGTGTTCTCTCAAATCACATCCCCGTCTGATTGCGCTGATCTTCAAAACATCTATCTATCTATCTATCTTCTATCTTCTATATATATAAAAACGTATGTCTGTCTGTCTGTCTGTCTGTCTGTCTGTCTGTCTGTCTGTCTGTATGTCCGGGGTACCCTATAGACTCGAAAACGGCTGAACCGATCGTCAGGAGCGTGTTCTGGGCGATCCAGCGGTGGTGTAGGGGGGTCAGTTCTCCGATGCGATGAGTCCTTCTACCTTAAAAAAATTATTTGAGTGCTCCACCCACGGAAATTCGAGAACTCGGAAAAAAAAATGAAAAATCGCAAATTCGCAAAATTCACAAACGCCTGAACCGATCGCCGTGAAAATTCAGGGTCGGGTCCCCGGGAGCTTCAGGAGGGTCATATGAGGGTCGTCGTTCCCACGTGATGGGTCCTTCCACCATAAAAAAATGATTTGAGTGGTCCTCTCACCGAGAATCAAAGATTTCATCAAGGGAAAGACGGGAACTCGATTTTTCGGAGGACATATCTAATAAAAGCGGGGGCACGGGGAGGCGGGGAAACGGGGAAGTGGGGAACAGGGAAAGCGGGGAACCGGGAAAGCGGGGAACCGGGAAAGCGGGGGAACGGGAAAGTGGGGAAAACGGGAAAGCGGGGAAACGGGAAAGCGGGGAAACGGGAAAGCGGGGAAACGGGAAAGTGGGGAAACCGGGAAAGCGGGGAAAC
>NW_003803459.1:0-1103 GCF_000255335.2 Galendromus occidentalis
CTAGTAATTCGGCCTATGGTGCGGTTATATTCGCGAGAGAAATCTTCAGGAGCGGCAACCCCAGAGTCAAGTTCCTTATGGCAAAAGCCAAGGTGACACCCAACAAGGGCTGTTGGAACATACATAGACTAGAGCTCATGGCAGCCATAGTAGCGGTACGCCTCACAAGCAAGTTGCAATCGGCTCTAGGAGTAAAGATAGATTCGACCACGTTCTGGGCGGATAATAGCTCGTTATCGGTTGGACTAGAGAGAAGCCAAGCGCGTGGAAAACGTTCGTAGCGAATCGGATAACCGAAATCCAGAAACTTTCTAGCTCAGAGCTGTGGCGTTACGTCTCCACGAAGAATAATCCAGCCGATTTATTGAGCCGGGGTATAGCATTGGACCCCACAGCGATGTTTTCATTTTGGACCAAGGGTCCGCAATGGCTCTCTCAGAGAATTCTACCGAAACCGGAGAAGATCGGTAAGATCGTATTCGCGGAAGCGATTCAGGAAGCGAAGAAGTCGAGCGACAGAGCGAACGTCTCGACAACTACAGCTACAACCTCGAGGCCGGCGACATCGCACACATTGAACGAGAGGAATTTCTCGACTTGGCCCAAAGCAGTGAGAACGATCGTCTATATTCTCAGATTTCCCAGCATCTGGAGAAAAAACAATAATGTAGAGCTCGGTAGCGCTATAAGCGCTTCGGAATACGCAGTAGCGGAGAAAGCCTTGATAAGGGATATCCAGAGAGTTTGTTTCCCTATGGAAAGCAGCTCGCGCTGTAAAAAATTATCGAAATCAAGCAAAATATTTCTATACAATCCCATAGTGGACGAGAACGGAATTATTCGATGTAGATCTCGATTAGAGAAATCCGGCGACCTTTCGTTCGGCGAGAAATTTCCGATCCGTCTGGACGGAAGAAATTACTTCGTAAAATTGCTGATAGCACAGATTCACGAGAGCATCTGCAAGCAAGCTCAGGGGATATCTACTAATTTACACCATGTGCGCTCCGAATTCCTGATTCTGGAGGCCAGAAGCTCGGTAACCAAAGTCCTCAGAAACTGTAGGCTATGCGCGCGGTTCAGAGCTAAGGCCGGCTCGGAGA
>NW_003803460.1:0-1321 GCF_000255335.2 Galendromus occidentalis
CGAGGAGAACGATGCGCATGTCGTCATGCGACCAGGAAAAGCCGGGAGCGGCAAGACGCTATGATTCGATCTCAACCTTCGGATCTCGATTGCGAGATCTTCCAATGGGCGAAAATCCTTCGTAAAAAAATGAATTGACTGCATTGTCGACGAGCTTTCGAATGGGCATGTCAATTCAGGGGATTTCGGACTTTTTGAAAAATTTACCTCAGGAAGTCAATTTTGCCGATTTTGTGAATTTCAGTATTTTGGCGATCCCGCGAGAACAGCTCGTCCAATCACAATTTTGACCAGTCTGTGTGAAAGCTGGCCTCTTTGCGCGCAAAACGCATGTGTTGGGAAGTTTCTACGGCCTCCAGGAGCCGAGATATCGCGGATCGACAGAGAGGGCTAAAAACTTATGCAGGTACCTAATATCTACCTTTAAATCCGGAAAAACCCTTAAAATGTCAATTTTCATGGAAAAAAAAATTCAATCAATTTCAGGGCTACAAATTCGCTGGATCGGCTTTATTCTTGTAGAAAACCGCGCAAATCAACTCGGAACTTCGAATCCGCCGCCAGCGACGCCATCTTTGGCGCCGCCGCGGCGGCCACATAAACACCGCGCGGGACAACCGTTTCGCCATACGTGCTAGTGCTTGTGCAGTTCAAGGGCCGGAAACTCTTGCGATGAACTCGTACATGCTTGTGATACCCTACGGGGATCTTATGGACTTCTTCCTATCTAATCAATTCGACCAGGACCTCATCATGGAAGATATCCAGCATCGGACCCGCATGATTCATCAAGACGATTTCAAGGAGTTCAGAGCACACTTGAGCAAGAACATCTTGCCGAACTTCACGAAGAGGTGGAAAGCAACCGGTCGCTGCAGAATCAAGTTCGGGAAGACGTACCAGGATTGGTAATATAGGGATTTATTTAATCATCCGGGGGGATAAGGAGGGGCCAAGGCAGGCCGAGATCATTGAAGCGCTTGGAAAGTCTCCAGCGGAAACTATTGAATACAGTGTTATTGCGGGCTCTGGGGATGACGAATAACCGTCCAGAGCGAGTGTTTGTGGGGCGGGTAATGGAGAAGCCTCTCATAAATTGAAGACGTAGAACTGTATGAGCGAGTCTCAGGTCCTTATCGTCGAGGACATCGCTAATTGAGGGGAGGAAGCACCGATCAAGCTCAGTTCCACACTTAGCGGCTACTCTTCTGAGGAACTTCCGCTGAAGTCCATCCAGAGCTGCCACGGAGCCCTTGAGCCAGGGTCGCCAGACTTCGGAACCGTAGAGCAGGGAAGGCAGAACAAGTGCCCCAAAGGCGCG